>NC_091459.1:152824205-153124205 GCF_027789765.1 Dendropsophus ebraccatus | reverse complement strand
TACAGAAATACCCCACATGTGGACATAAAGCGCCAAGTGGGGGCAGGACGAGCCTCCAAAGGGAAGGAGCGCCAATTGGCTTTTGGAAGCTGAATTTCACTGGAATGGATTTCAAGGGCCATGTCGCATTTACAGAGCCCTCGTGCTGCCAAAACACTGGACACCCCCCACAAGTGACCCCATTCTGGAAACTACACCCCTCAAGGAATGTAACAAGGGGTGCAGTGAGCATATGGACCCCACTTGTGAGGGGCACAAATGTAGAACAATGTGACGTGAAAGTGAAAGTTTTTGGGGTTTTTTTCACTTTCATTGCACAAATGTGCCTGTCATCAAGGGGTCCATATCCTCACTGCACCCCTTGTTAGATTCCTTGAGGGGTGCAGTTTCCAGAATGGGGTCACTTGTGGGGGGTTTCTCAGTGTTTTGGCAGCACGAGGGCTCTGTAAATGCGACATGGCGTTCATCATCCATTCTAGCCAAATCCAACCTCCAAAATCCAAATGGCGCTCCTTCCCTTCGGAGGCTTGCCCTGCACCCACATTGCGCTTTATGTCCACATGTGGGGTATTTACGGACTCAGGGGAAATTGCTCTACACATTTTGTGTTTTTTTTTTCTCTTTCAACCCCTTGTGAAAATGATCAATTCAAGGCTAAACCAACATTATAGTGTAAAAAATGTAATATTTCATTTTCACACCACATTGTTCCACATTTGTGCCCGTCACCAGTGGGGTCCATATGCTCACTACACCCCTTGTTACATTCCTTGAGGGGTGTAGTTTCCATAATGGGGTCACTTGTGGGGGGTTTCAACTTTCTTGACAACACAGGGGCCTTTTAAATGCAACAAGGCCCTCGATTCTATCTATTCCAGCCAAATCCAGCCTCAAAAAACCAAATGTCGCTCTGTCCCTTCGGAGGCTTACCCTGCATCCGCATGGCGCTTTATGTCCACATGTGTGGTATTTCCGTACTCAGGGGAAATATCTCTACACATTTTGTGTGTTTTTTTTATCTTTTAGCCCCTTGTGAAAATGAAAAAATCATGACAAGATCAATGATTTAGAGTAAAAAAATTTTAAAAATTACACTAAATGTTGGTCTAGCCTTGATTTTTTTCAATTTCCACAAGGGGTTAAAAAAGAAAATAAATGCAAAACGTGTAGGGTAATTTCCCCTGAGTCCGAAAATACCCCACATGTGGACATAATGTGCCATATGGGCACAGGGCAAGCCACCAAAGGGACAGAGCGCCATTTAGAGGCTGGAATGGAGGATGGAGGCCATGTCGCAATTACAAAGCTCCTGTGCTGCCAGGTCAGTAGAAACCCCCCACAAGTGACCCCATTATGGAAACTACACCCCATAAGGAATCTAACAAGGGGTGCAGTGAGGATATGGACCCCACTGGTGACGGGCACTTATGTAGAACATGTGGTGTGAAAATAAAAAATAATTTTTTTTTCATTTTCACGGCACAAATGTGGCCGTCACCAGGGGGCCATATCCCCGCTGCCCCCCCCCTGTTAGATTCCTTACAGGGTGTAGTTTCCAGAATGGGGTCACTTGTGGGAGGTTTCTACTGTCCTGGACGCACAGAGGCTTTGTAATTGCATCATGGCCTCCTCTAATGGGAATGGCGGCCATACCTATTTAGTTGGGGAAAAGGGACAATTCTAATTTATTTGGGGGTATTAGGCCAATTATTAGTTTATAAGGTTAAAAATGACAGGTGTCCATCAAACTCAACCTGTGTTGATCCAGAGGAAGGCAAAAAACCCTCGTGAGGCAGACGACAGTAGCCTCATCACGGGGAAAATTCCTTCCCGACTCCATAATGGCGATCAGAATAATCCCTGGATCAACGTGACCCCTGAAATAGGAATAAGGGACAGAATTTAGATAATGTAGAACCCCAGTGACGTGTGGTGCACCTTGAAGCGATCCATAATGCAGAGGCCGGGGGGATCAGGACAGGCGTCACACTGGAAAATGGCGTCCTTCCTGATCCCCCTGTTACCTCACACTCTGCACTTCTTCTGGGGTCTCCCGTTCTACAGTGTGGGGGACGTCACCTGGAAAATGTTGCCCTGGTGCGATTCGGGGTCCTTCATATCAAGAAGCGCTGGGTCCGCTCCATGGCTGCTAAATATTAGGGCTTTATTACTGCTTCTGATATGTTCGGATCGTGCCGCAAGCTACAGTAGCTTGGGCAGCGAGGGACCAGAAGACATGCGCCCACATCAGTCCGCCGGTGGGTGCCAGCTGCGGAATGCACAAAGGGTTATCCTTCTCCATTCCGCAGTGTGCACGTACCCTAAATCTGTAAGTGTACCCAGAGGTACTCTCACAGAGTTTGTAGAATTTCACGCCATACCGTCATCTCTTATTGGGACGGTACTGGCGGAAAAGACGTAGCGTACGCTGCCCCCAGACACGTCACTGGATGATGAGGACGATGAGGATGAATAGAGGAAAAAAGGATCCCCCCATTCATCCTCACTGGCTGTTTCGGTGTCCGATTCAATAATAGCGTATGCGTCTGATACCGAAAACACGCCAGGGGGCCACTTTTATATGGAGATTGGTATATGGGGTATGTAGTGGTGTAGTGTCAAACTTTATTCAATGTAGTGTAGTGTGGTGTAATGTAGTGTTTTTTACGTTTTTTTACAGTAAGTATAAAAAAAAAAAACCTACGCATATGTGCGGCACTTATCAGCAGACCGTGGCAGTAGGATATAGAAAAAAAAACACCCTACACAGAAAAGGAGGAGTTGCTGATTAGCAGCGCACTTTCATGCGATGCTGATCAACACTCAGTTGCGATAGGGTGCGGAAAATAGAAAAAAAATTGGAAAAAAAAACCTTTTCCTACATGCTGAACATCCCTACAGCTGCTGATAACTGTATTACACTTATCAGCCGCTAGAGGGCAGCAGAGCGCAAAATCCCAAAAAAGACGACGCTGGAGCCGAAAAAAGCCAAAGGGGACCCCACGGAAGAAGCCGAAGACCCGCCGAGAAGACGAGGACGCCGCGAACCCGGAAGATGCCGATCGGGACCCCGGGACAGGTGAGTAATGTATAAATACCTGCTCTGGACCCCTCAGCTACCTAGCTGAGGGGTCCAGAGCAGGTATTTATTACTTTTGGAAACTTTGATCGCCGTGGCACCGTGACCACCATTACTTTTTACAGTAATGGCGGTCGGTACCGTCCTCGGACAGCACCGACCGCCATTTTTTCCGGGTCATCGATGACCCGTAAAGGTGCCAATCGCCGCTATTGGCTGATCTGAATTGATCAGCCAATATCGGCGATCGTCAGCACGGGGGGTGTTAACCACCCTCCGTGCCGAGAAGCTAAGATGGCCTGCTATGATTTATAGCAGGCCATCTTCCCCGATCGCTGTGTGTGAACACACAGCGATCGGGGAAACCGCGGGCGTACATTTACGTCCTGTTGCGTTAAAGCCCAGGCAACGGGGGCGTAAATGTACGAAGAATTCATCTTTGGGTAGGATGAGCATTTTGACCCCATAGGTATTAGAGGAAAGTATTTAAAATTAGACAGTAAAAATTAAAAACTCGAATTTTTCCAATACTATGTTCGTTTAGTTTGAAATTTCTCAATTTCACGAGGAACAGGAGAGAAAACGTACCCCAAAATCTGTACGCAGGTTCTCCTGAGTAGAACGGTACCCCATATGTGGGCATAAACCACTGCATGGGCACACAGCAGGCCTCAGAAGGGAAGGAGCGCCAATTTGTATTTTCACTACAGATTTTGCTGAAGAAGTTTCTGAGCGCCAGGTGCGTTTGCAGCGCCCCTGTAGTGTCCGCAGAGTAAAAAAATAAAACATAAGTCACTCCATTTTAGAAATTACACCCCTCAAAGAATTCATCTTGGGGTGTAATGAGCATTTTGACCCCACAGGTTATTAGAGGAAATTATTTAGAATTGGCCAGTAAAATTGAAAAACTAGAATTTTTCCAATAATATGTTAGTTTAAAAAAAAAAATCACTGGAATTTCCACCTAAATATTTGGTGGACAAAGGTGTACTACATGTACAACAAAACACGCTATCACTGAAAACATGTAGATCTAAAAAATAATAAACTTTATTGGATATGCATTAAAAACGTGGTCCACAATAAGTCATAAATATAAATTAATCAATAAATCCCAACCAATATTAAAGCAATAATTCATTAAAGCAATAATTCATACTGTGTATCACTGGTCGTGAGATGACACTTCTTACCCCTATCAACAAATGTACATATCTTACATAAAATCGGGTGGCCCCTATCTGCCACCTCAGTCTCTACGCGTTTCTCCCCTCCGGGATCATCAGGAGACAGAACAAAAGTAAGTAAACAAACGTAAGTAAACAGAAATGGGGTCAAAATTCCACTACTCCAACATGTCCCTCTGGACAATAATATACAGAAAGTGGAGGGGCACTGAAACATAAATACTTCACTCTGTGGTGTCAAAAGCATACACAATATAATCAAGTGAAGAGTGTCATAATAGACCAACAGTGCAGAAATAAAACCAGGCTCGCAGAGAGCCACTTACGATCCCCCCGACCAGATATGTGGTCTCGTGTAATGGTGCCGGGACGCCGCCGATAGATCCCGCCCCTCTATTTAAGCGGGCAATTCGCGCCAACGGTACATTAGTCCCACCCCCCACGCGAATCCTCGAGCGCCTGCGTGTCAAACTGAGACGCAGCGCCGGTTGCGCGTGACGCGTGCGTATCAGCCTGGGACGCATCACCAAAACACACAACGTCACCTGACACGGTAGTCACGCGACCCAGTGGTTACGTAGCGTTAGCGTCCCAGGCCGCACTACCCATACACCACGTGATTAGTTACTGATCTAGCGTCAGCGTCTCTGGTTGCACAGGTATAGATCACGCCCCCTACAAGTCCTTTCGCCCAATGAATGGATACTTATTTGCATACTCCCGTAGTTCTTAGAGTCTTGGGAATGATAGCATAGCTTCCCAAAAATGAAATATTTTTTCCATTAGTTATTATCCTACCGAAATAAAAATACCTCCCACCATTCCTCCATGTGTCGATCTAATGCAATAAATATACTACTGTATCTAAGATTGTGGTATATTAACCTATATGATAATAAAGGACATTATCTGAGACAATGATTGTTTAGGTATGTTACCCTATATAATAATAAGGGACATCTATATAAATTAGTCCAGTCGGCATAATAGGAATTCTCTACGGCATGATATAACCTGGTGCCGAAACGATACAAGGCTAAGTGGAGGAACAGGCAGAACACTACAGAGGTGAAGCAGGGGTAGACTAGGGTCTATTAGTAAGGATAGGAGAAAAAGTAACACAAATAAAGAGTGTCTAGTAAAATGATAAACCAGATATTTCCCAATGAAAAGCTTCTATCTGGCCCTGGAACACCCTACTCTTTCCCCTAATGACCTAATCTAATACGGAGCACTCGCCCTAAAAAGGGCGACCCCGTCCGGAACCTATCCCTTCACATTTCTATCCCTTACCCTATGCTTAATATCATTGGGAAACAAATGGGCATTAACTAGAAAGGGGGAAAGGAGGGGGGGGGGGGTTTATAGGAAGGGGGTCATTCCAATCTGGAACCACAAATTATTAGTAAGAGGGAATGTAACACCAGACCCATTGGGAAATAATAAAATACTAATGGTGTCACCACTATTGGATAAATGTCTAAAGAAAAGGGACGGTGCTATCTCACACTATATTCCCTAAGCTGAAGATCAAAACAATCAGATGTAAGGCACTTTAAAAGCATCACTAAACGGGCTCAAAGTTAAAGGTCTAGTTATTGGCAAAAAACAAATTTAAATCATATCTGAAATATTAATCCAACATTACGTCTCAATGAAACATGTAAAGGTAAGGCGTTCGTTAAGGCCTCCAGGGGTCTGGGAATGAAATCTATAGATCCATTCACTTTCCTTCTGCAGTATTCTCCTGTCCCAATCTCCACCTCGCACCGACGGCCGTAGTTTCTCAATAATGGAGAAACTTAAACACCTGGGGTCTCCATTATGCATCGTGTTAACATGTCGTGCGATGGGTGTGTCTCTACCATGTTGAATATCCCCTAGGTGTTCAAGAACTCTTCTTCTGAACTCACGTTTGGTCTTCCCTACATAGTCATACGGGCATGTGCAGGTGCAAAGATATATCACTCCCTTGGACTTACAATTCACCAAATCCCGAATAAGAAAATTTTCTCCAGTATAGGTGCATATGTTACTTTTTTTTGGCATAATAAAAGGACAAGCCTTACAAGTGCCGCATCGGAATTGACCCTTAGTTCTATCCTCCAACCAAGTTTGTGCTGTATGTGGTCGCGTGTAATGACTGTGTACCAGCCTATCACGCAGACTCCTACCTTTCCGGTATGTAACACTCGGATATTGAGTGATGACTCCTGCTACATCCGGGTCACTAAGCAAAATAGGCCAGTATCTCCTCAGGATTTCTGTTATTGCTGCCGATTGGTTATCATATGTACCAATCAACCTTAGAGGTTGTACATCGGGTGGTTTGTCCCTGGGGGTAAGTAGCTCCTGCCGATTTCGATCCCTAGCCTGTTTGAAGGATCTATTTAAAATGTTTTGCGGGTATCCCCTCTGGAGGAACCTTCTCTGTAGGTTTTTTGCCTGTATATGGAACTCCTCCATCTGGGAACAGTTCCGACGAACCCTCAGGTATTGCCCTTTGGGAATACCTTTACGGAGGGCCATAGGATGGTAGCTGTCCCAGTGGAGGAGTCCATTAGTGGCTGTAGGTTTCCGAAACAACGTGGAACAGAGTCGTCCATTCTGCTTAAGAATGGTCAGATCCAAAAAGGCGATGCTCTCCCTCTGCAATTCATAGGTAAACCTAAGACCAAGCTCATTGATATTGATCAAAGTCAAGAAGTCAAGAAACTCTCCCTCTGTGCCCTGCCACAGAAGGAGAATATCGTCTATATAACGTGACCAGGATAAAATCCTTGATGTCCACCAGGTCTCCTCAGCCGGGAATATGATGGTGTCCTCCCACCAGCCCAGGAGGAGATTTGCATATGTGGGGGCACAGGGGCTCCCCATAGCGGTCCCCCTGAGCTGGTGGTAAAACCGGTTATCAAACAAAAAGAAATTATGCGTAAGGATGTATGTAACCAGCTCCAAAATAAATCCATTATGTGCCTTATACTGATTCCCCCGCGAATTCAGAAAAAACTCCACTGCCCTAATACCCTTATCATGGGGGATTGAGCTGTAGAGAGCCTCTACGTCGATACTCGCAAGTAATACACTTGGCCCCACCTCTATGGACTCAATCCTATTGAGGAGGTCCATACTATCCCGCGTGTATGATGGTAAAGATGTTACAAACTGGCGAAGCACCTTATCGACGTAGAGGCTCGAGTTTTGTGAGATAGAATTGACACCTGAAACTATGGGTCTCCCCTTTAATGGGTCCAGCCCTTTATGTATTTTGGGGAGCCCATAGAATGTTGCTGTTTGTGGTGTTTTGGGGTACATGAAAGTATACTCCTCTTTGGATATCAGCTTATTGGTCAGACCTTTATCTAGAATCTCTTTTAGACTACCCAAATATTGATGTGTAGGGTCTTGTCTCAAGATTTCATAACACCCCCTATCGCCCAGGATGTCAAGACACATAGTTCTATACTGTGGGTGATCCATTACAACAAGGTTACCACCCTTATCGGAAGATTTGATTATGATTGAATCATCCCCCTCTAGAGTAAGGAGGGCATTCAACTCCCCGGTAGATAGATTATTATACAGTCCCTTTCTAGGAGACAATTGTTCGATCTCCCGACTAACCATTTCCAGGAAGATATCTATGTGTTCCGTATTTCCAATGGGTGGTAACCTTGTACTTTTCGGGCGGAGGTCCGTAAATGGACCCTCCCCCAGGGATCTGGACCCCTCTTCCAATAGGTCTGTTAAAGTCCTCAGATCCGATAAGTCCTCAAGAGGTATCCCCAATTCTGCACAAACTCGGCGATCATGATGCTTGAAGAATTTATGCCATTTTAATTTACGAATGAATAAATTTAAATCTTTCACCCATGTAAATGGGCTAAACCGCGTGGTTGGAACAAAAGACAGGCCCTTCTTTAGAATATTCTCCTCTAAGACTGTTAAGGACCTATGTGACAAATTGATGATCTGCAATGCGTCCTCTGTGTTTAATATCTCCTGTGTCCCCCCCCTCCTCCTCTGTTCCTTCCTCTCCCCCTCCCTCCTCGTGGTGGTAGTGGTGGTCGGGGTGGTCTCTCCCGGAGCTGATAGGCTAGACCTCTCCCCAAAAAAGGCTGTTGTGCCTGTTCGGGGGGTACATAGTTCTGACCCATACTGCTCGTTCTTTCCAAGGGAGGTTGTGACTGATAAGATGAGGTAGATGACCCATAGTTCCCATTGTTGTGTCCTCCCCATCTTTGTCTCCCCTGATTATGTGTAGGATTAGTACCTTTACGTCGGGCTCCAGCTGTTGGAGCTGCCTCCGAGTCAGATGGATCACAATCCGAGGAGGAAGCCTCTGATTCAATATTTGGGGCACTTGGATCTAGTGAAAAATTGTATGCTTTCTTAGATTTAAACTCTGCCAGATCCTTAATAAACCGCTTATGTTTTCTTTCTTTGAGCTGCGTTTGATATCTCTCAATAGAAGTCTTGAGAGAAGTCTCTCTCTGACCAAAGTCTGGATCGGACTTACGACTCAAGACTTTCTCGGTTAATTCTTTCAACCTTTTGGACGTTGTCTCAAAAATAACTTTTTCCTCGTCCAGAAGGAGGCGCATGAAACGCAATGAACTGTCTATTGACTCTTTTTCCCACTTTTCTAAGAGCTGTGGTGAGCTCGATCTTTGAGCTGGAACAATTTGAACTCTCAAACCCTGTGGGACTATCCGATTCTGAATATAATTTTCCAGAGACTGGAGTTCCCACCAGGATTTCAAATTGTCCCTGTATGTCACATATAGGTCCTTAAATAGTACTTTCAATGTTGTGGTTGTGCTATTAGTTTCAGAAAGATCACATTCAGAAAAGACCTCTTTGGCCTCGTTCAGAAGAATCTCAGTATTAATAGTGCCTGTTAGAAATTCAGCCATTACAGAGTACTCGCAACAAAAATCACTGGAATTTCCACCTAAATATTTGGTGGACAAAGGTGTACTACATGTACAACAAAACACGCTATCACTGAAAACATGTAGATCTAAAAAATAATAAACTTTATTGGATATGCATTAAAAACGTGGTCCACAATAAGTCATAAATATAAATTAATCAATAAATCCCAACCAATATTAAAGCAATAATTCATTAAAGCAATAATTCATACTGTGTATCACTGGTCGTGAGATGACACTTCTTACCCCTATCAACAAATGTACATATCTTACATAAAATCGGGTGGCCCCTATCTGCCACCTCAGTCTCTACGCGTTTCTCCCCTCCGGGATCATCAGGAGACAGAACAAAAGTAAGTAAACAAACGTAAGTAAACAGAAATGGGGTCAAAATTCCACTACTCCAACATGTCCCTCTGGACAATAATATACAGAAAGTGGAGGGGCACTGAAACATAAATACTTCACTCTGTGGTGTCAAAAGCATACACAATATAATCAAGTGAAGAGTGTCATAATAGACCAACAGTGCAGAAATAAAACCAGGCTCGCAGAGAGCCACTTACGATCCCCCCGACCAGATATGTGGTCTCGTGTAATGGTGCCGGGACGCCGCCGATAGATCCCGCCCCTCTATTTAAGCGGGCAATTCGCGCCAACGGTACATTAGTCCCACCCCCCACGCGAATCCTCGAGCGCCTGCGTGTCAAACTGAGACGCAGCGCCGGTTGCGCGTGACGCGTGCGTATCAGCCTGGGACGCATCACCAAAACACACAACGTCACCTGACACGGTAGTCACGCGACCCAGTGGTTACGTAGCGTTAGCGTCCCAGGCCGCACTACCCATACACCACGTGATTAGTTACTGATCTAGCGTCAGCGTCTCTGGTTGCACAGGTATAGATCACGCCCCCTACAAGTCCTTTCGCCCAATGAATGGATACTTATTTGCATACTCCCGTAGTTCTTAGAGTCTTGGGAATGATAGCATAGCTTCCCAAAAATGAAATATTTTTTCCATTAGTTATTATCCTACCGAAATAAAAATACCTCCCACCATTCCTCCATGTGTCGATCTAATGCAATAAATATACTACTGTATCTAAGATTGTGGTATATTAACCTATATGATAATAAAGGACATTATCTGAGACAATGATTGTTTAGGTATGTTACCCTATATAATAATAAGGGACATCTATATAAATTAGTCCAGTCGGCATAATAGGAATTCTCTACGGCATGATATAACCTGGTGCCGAAACGATACAAGGCTAAGTGGAGGAACAGGCAGAACACTACAGAGGTGAAGCAGGGGTAGACTAGGGTCTATTAGTAAGGATAGGAGAAAAAGTAACACAAATAAAGAGTTGGCGCGAATTGCCCGCTTAAATAGAGGGGCGGGATCTATCGGCGGCGTCCCGGCACCATTACACGAGACCACATATCTGGTCGGGGGGATCGTAAGTGGCTCTCTGCGAGCCTGGTTTTATTTCTGCACTGTTGGTCTATTATGACACTCTTCACTTGATTATATTGTGTATGCTTTTGACACCACAGAGTGAAGTATTTATGTTTCAGTGCCCCTCCACTTTCTGTATATTATTGTCCAGAGGGACATGTTGGAGTAGTGGAATTTTGACCCCATTTCTGTTTACTTACGTTTGTTTACTTACTTTTGTTCTGTCTCCTGATGATCCCGGAGGGGAGAAACGCGTAGAGACTGAGGTGGCAGATAGGGGCCACCCGATTTTATGTAAGATATGTACATTTGTTGATAGGGGTAAGAAGTGTCATCTCACGACCAGTGATACACAGTATGAATTATTGCTTTAATGAATTATTGCTTTAATATTGGTTGGGATTTATTGATTAATTTATATTTATGACTTATTGTGGACCACGTTTTTAATGCATATCCAATAAAGTTTATTATTTTTTAGATCTACATGTTTTCAGTGATAGAATATGTTAGTTTAGTTTTAAATTTCTCAATTTCACGAGGAACAAGAGAGTAAATACACCCCAAAATGTGTAACGCAGGTTCTCCTGAGTACAACGGTACCCCAGATGTGGGCATAAACCACTGTATGGGCACCCAGCAGGGCTCAGAAGGAAGGGAGCACCAATTTGCTGGAGCAAAACTGCAGCTAGTAACAGTTATTAGAATAGCGCAGTTACTAAAATACAATAAAAAAATGACATTACAGGTAATGTGGGGTGGTTAGGGGCAACCAGGGGTGGTCACGGACAACGTGGGGTGGTTACGGACAGCGTGGGGTGGTTATGGATAAACTGAAAGGCTTATAGGTAATCTGGGATGGGTACCTGTAATCTGGCGTGGTTATGGGCAATTTGGGGTGGTTAGAGCCAGCGTGCGGTGGTTACGGACAATTGGGGGTGATTATGGACCATCTGGAGGGGGTCACTGGCAATTTGGGGTGGTTACGGGCACACTCACTTTTTATCCCCTGTCACCAATCATTTATAGTGACAGAGGATAAAAAGTGCTTCTTTGCACTGGGAACAAGCGACCAGCGGTATATAGTATATACCGCCGATCGCCTGTTCCGGGACCACACAGGAGGGTCCCCGATCACTGCCCCATGCTCTCCGCTACCTCCGGTGGCGGAGAGCATGGGGCTTTGATCATTTATTAATTTCCATCCCTGTGAACAGACATAGTCTGTTCACAGGATGGGGGCGGCCATCTTGTATGTGATGGCCGCCCGGGGAGGGAGAGGGTTAGTTATCGCCCCACTAGGGGGGTTGATCTGGGGTCTGGGGGATACATTTTCATCTGGGGGATACATTTTCATTACTGATATAGCGGCGATCGCCAGTACCGGGCATTATCGGCGCCACCGCTGCCTTTCATCTCCCCCCACCGTGAATCCACCGGTAATGCCCGGTACCGGCGTTCGCTGCTATAACGATAATAGTGGCGATTGCCGGTACGTGGGCCGGGGGACATGCTGACAGTGGCGGCGGGAGGAGGCAACGTGCCGCAGCCTTCTCCCGACGCCCGATTGCCGGGAGGATACAAAGCTCCCCATAGACGCTGCAGTTAACTGCCCGGGGGGAGCGCAGCTCCCCTCCGGGCAGAGGCAGCGGGAGGAGGTTGTGTGACACAGCCTCCTCCCGCTGCCCGATCACAGTTAGGGACAGCGGGGGGAGGCAGGGAAAGAATGACGTTTGGGGAACGTCATTACCTGCTTTACATAACGTTTCCCAAACGTCATTTTGTGGCGAGGGGTTAAAGGACCGCTACGGCAAACAACCCGAAATCGTTCACCCAATAGTCAACGCTATTGCGTACGTTTCAGCTATAACTTCTTATTCCACCGAGTGATGTGTGAACGATTTGCGAACGATCAAACGATAAAAGTACAGTAGTTTGCAATAAATTAGAATATCATAGTTTTTTTGTTTTTTTTCAGTAACTATTCAAAAAGTGACCTGATATATTCTATACATTACATACAGAGGGACCTGATATATTCTATACATTACATACAGAGGGACCTGATATATTCTATATACATTACATACAGAGTGACCTGATATATTCTATATACATTACATACAGAGTGACCTGATATATTCTATATACATTATATACAGAGTGACCTGATATATTCTATATACATTACATACAGAGGGACCTGATATATTCTATAGAGACATTATATACAGAATGACCTGATATATTCTATACATTACATACAGAGTGACCTGATATATTCTATATACATTATATACAGAATGACCTGATATATTCTATACATTACATACAGAGTGACCTGATATATTCTATACATTACATACAGAGGGACCTGATATATTCTATATACATTACATACAGAGGGACCTGATATATTCTATATACATTACATACAGAGGGACCTGATATATTCTATACATTACATACAGAGGGACCTGATATATTCTATATACATTACATACAGAGGGACCTGATATATTCTATATACATTACATACAGAGTGACCTGATATATTCTATACATTACATAGAGAGTGACCTGATATATTCTATATACATTACATACAGAGGGACCTGATATATTCTATATACATTATATACAGAGTGACCTGATATATTCTATACATTACATACAGAGTGACCTGATATATTCTATATACATTACATACAGAGGGACCTGATATATTCTATATACATTACATACAGAGGGACCTGATATATTCTATATACATTACATACAGAGGGACCTGATATATTCTATACATTACATACAGAGTGACCTGATATATTCTATATACATTACATACAGAGGGACCTGATATATTCTATACATTACATACAGAGGGACCTGATATATTCTATATACATTACATACAGAGGGACCTGATATATTCTATATACATTACATACAGAGTGACCTGATATATTCTATATACATTACATACAGAGTGACCTGATATATTCTATATACATTACATACAGAGGGACCTGATATATTCTATATACATTACATACAGAGGGACCTGATATATTCTATACATTACATACAGAGTGACCTGATATATTCTATATACATTACATACAGAGGGACCTGATATATTCTATACATTACATACAGAGGGACCTGATATATTCTATATACATTACATACAGAGTGACCTGATATATTCTATATACATTACATACAGAGGGACCTGATATATTCTATATACATTACATACAGAGGGACCTGATATATTCTATATACATTACGCACAGAGTGACCTGATATATTCTATATACATTATATACAGAGTGACCTGATATATTCTATATACATTATATACAGAGTGAACTTTTTCTAGCGTTTATTTCTGATAAGGTTGATGATTATGGATTACAGCCGAGAAAAACCCAAAAAAGTCATTATTTCAGAAAATTAGAATAATTAACCCCAAACCCCTGCAGGTGTTATAAAAGGTCCCTTAGTCTGATTCAGTATGCAACACAATCATGGGGAAGACTGCTGAGAAATGTCCAGAAGGCAGTCAGTCATTCACACACTCCATAAGGAGGGGAAGCCACAAAAGTTCATTGCTAAAGAAGCTGGCTGTTCTCAGAGTGCTGGATCAAAGCATACTAATGGAAAGTTGAGTGGAAGGAAAAAGTGTGGTAGAAAAAGGTGCACAAGCAACCGGGAGAACCGCAGTCTTACAGTATTGCAACCTATATGCCATTCAATGCCATGGGAGAGATTCACAAAGAGTGGCCTGCTGCTGGAGTCAGTGCTTCAAAAGCCACAAGCACATACAGACGTCTGCAGGACATCGGCTACAAGTGTTACATCCCATGTGTCACTCCTGACCAAGAAACAAGGCCAGAAGCGTCTTATCTGGGCCAAGGAGAAGAACTGGACGGTGATCAGTGGTCCAAGGGGCTGATCTCAGATGGAAGTAAATTCTGCATTTCATTTGGAAATCTCGGTCCCAGAGTTTGGAGGAAGAGTGGACAGGCCCAATCCAAGCTGCCTGAGGTCTAGTGTATAGCCCCCCCCCCCCCCCCCCCGTAATAATGAGGTCACTCTGCTTTCCTGTATATATTAGGGTAGTTATAGCCCCCCCCCCCCCCGTAATAATGACATCACTCTGCTTTCCTGTATATATTGGGTAGTTATAGCCCCCCCCCCCCCATAATAATGAGGTCACTCTGCTTTCCTGTATATATTGGGTAGTTATAGCCCCCCCATAATAATGAGGTCACTCTGCTTTCCTGTATATACTGGGTAGTTATAGCCCCCCCCCCATAATAATGAGGTCACTCTGCTTTCCTGTATATATTGGGTAGTTATAGCCCCCCCCCATAATAATGAGGTCACTCTGCTTTCCTGTATATATTGGGGTAGAGTGACCTCATTATTATGGGGGGGGGCTATAACTACCCAATATATACAGGAAAGCAGAGTGACCTCATTATTATGGGGGGGGCTATACCCCAATATATACAGGAAAGCAGAGTGACCTCATTATTATGGGGGGGGCTATAACTACCCAATATATACAGGAAAGCAGAGTGACATCATTATTATGGGGGGGGCTATAACTACCCAATATATACAGGAAAGCAGAGTGACCTCATTATTATGGGGGGGGCTATAACTACCCAATATATACAGGAAAGCAGAGTGACATCATTATTATGGGGGGGGCTATAACTACCCAATATATACAGGAAAGCAGAGTGACCTCATTATTATGGGGGGGGGGGGCTATAACTACCCAATATATACAGGAAAGCAGTTATAGCCCCCCCCCCCCCCATAATAATGAGGTCACTCTGCTTTCCTGTATATCTTGGGGTAGTTATAGCCCCCCCCCCATAATAATGAGGTCACTCTGCTTTCCTGTATATATTGGGTAGTTATAGCCCCCTCCCATAATAATGAGGTCACTCTACTCCAATATATACAGGAAAGCAGAGTGACCTCATTATTATGGGGGGGGGGGGGGCTATACCCCAATATATACAGGAAAGCAGAGTGACCTCATTATTATGGGGGGGGGACTATAACTACCCAATATATACAGGAAAGCAGAGTGACCTCATTATTATGGGGGGGGGGCTATAACTACCCCAATATATACAGGAAAGCAGAGTGACCTCATTATTATGGGGGGGGCTATAACTACCCAATATATACAGGAAAGCAGTTATAGCCCCCCCCCCATAATAATGAGGTCACTCTGCTTTCCTGTATATATTGGGTAGTTATAGTCCCCCCCCCATAATAATGAGGTCACTCTGCTTTCCTGTATATATTGGGGTATAGCCCCCCCCCCCCATAATAATGAGGTCACTCTGCTTTCCTGTATATATTGGGTTGTTATAGCCCCCCCCCCCATAATAATGAGGTCACTCTGCTTTCCTGTATATATTGGGGTAGTTATAGCCCCCCCCCCCCCATAATAATGAGGTCACTCTGCTTTCCTGTATATATTGGGGTAGTTATCCCCCCCCCCATAATAATGAGGTCACTCTGCTTTCCTGTATATATTGGGTAGTTATAGCCCCCCCCCCATAATAATGATGTCACTCTGCTTTCCTGTATATATTGGGTAGTTATAGCCCCCCCCCCCATAATAATGAGGTCACTCTGCTTTCCTGTATATATTGGGGTATAGCCCCCCCCCCCATAATAATGAGGTCACTCTGCTTTCCTGTATATATTGGGGTAGTTATAGCCCCCCCCATAATAATGAGGTCACTCTGCTTTCCTGTATATATTGGGGTAGTTATAGCCCCCCCCCCATAATAATGAGGTCACTCTGCTTTCCTGTATATATTGGGGTAGTTATAGCCCCCCCCCCATAATAATGATGTCACTCTGCTTTCCTGTATATATTGGGGTAGTTATAGCCCCCCCCATAATAATGACTTCCTCCCCTGCTTTCCTGTATATATTGGGTAGTTATAGCCCCCCCCCCCCATAATAATGAGGTCACTCTGCTTTCCTGTATATATTGGGGTAGTTATAGCCCCCCCCCCCATAATAATGAGGTCACTCTGCTTTCCTGTATATATTGGGGTAGTTATAGCCCCCCCCATAATAATGATGTCACTCTGCTTTCCTGTATATATTGGGTAGTTATAGCCCCCCATAATAATGAGGTCACTCTGCTTTCCTGTATATATTGGGTTGTTATAGCCCCCCCCCCCATAATAATGAGGTCACTCTGCTTTCCTGTATTTATTGGGTAGTTATAGCCCCCCCCATAATAATGAGGTCACTCTGCTTTCCTGTATATATTGGGGTAGTTATAGCCCCCCCCCATAATAATGAGGTCACTCTGCTTTCCTGTATATATTGGGTAGTTATAGCCCCCCCCCCATAATAATGAGGTCACTCTGCTTTCCTGTATATATTGGGTAGTTATAGCCCCCCCCCCCCATAATAATGATGTCACTCTGCTTTCCTGTATATATTGGGGTAGTTATAGCCCCCCCCCCCCTAATAATGAGGTCACTCTGCTTTCCTGTATATATTGGGGTATAGCCCCCCCCCCCCATAATAATGAGGTCACTCTGCTTTCCTGTATATATTGGGGTATAGCCCTCCCCCCCATAATAATGAGGTCACTCTGCTTTCCTGTATATATTGGGGTATAGCCCCCCCCCCCCCCCGTAATAATGAGGTCACTCTGCTTTCCTGTATATATTGGGTAGTTATAGCCCCCCCCCCCTAATAATGAGGTCACTCTGTTCTGTCCCCACATGCGGCGAGTGAAGGTTTCTCTGACTAGTGGGCCTGACTGGAGAATTCCTACCTTGTATTCCAGCATATGAGGCAGACAGGAACCAGGATAAGCGTCAGGTAGAGTAGGAAATTGAGCAGAACGTAGTTTAATACCGTCACATACAGCTTAGTCACAGATGCGGTATAGTAGTTATATTGGGCTGTTGCTGCTTTCCTAGAAGATACCTTGCTGACACTTGTAATTTCTGGTCAGAAGATTATGACTCTGATAAGCCCAAGCAAGCACTACTTCTCCAGTCAGAAGCAGGATGAAGAATGCCTGCTACAGGAAGTGACGTGGAGACTGGGCTATAAGACACACCCACTGAGGGACAAACCAAAAAATGGGAAAATGGAGGGGAGTCTAAACTCTTGGCCAGCAGATGGCAGCACAGCAAGAATACATGTAATGAATACAACAAGGAATGAATGTAAACAATGCAGTTATAAAACATCTGAATAACATACAGATAAGTGAGGAGAACAGCACATTCCCCGTCTGAAATTCCCTTAGGGGGATTATTACTATAAACTAATTTCTATGAAATATAGTGCAGAACCTGAAACAAAACATGTTAATATGCAATATAAACAGTGAGATAATCCTGTTTCATAACTGAGGAATAAAGTTCTTTAAAGGAAAGTTCAGTCCTGTTCATCCGCCAGGAACATCCTCAACAGGCAATATCAGGATCAGTTCGTTGATAGGCCTTGCAAACGTTTTGGTCTCACCCTTCCTGGAAATCTTCAACTCCACCTTCCGGATCTTGCCATCCTTGCTGGGAAGAACTTTTGTAACTAGTCCCATAGGCCAGTCCATCCTTTCGGTTTGTTGTTCCTTCATCAATACGAGGTCTCCTTTCTTCAAGTTTGGTTTCTGGTGTTGCCATTTTCTTCTTCCTTGAAGAATCACAAGATACTCCTTTCGCCATCTGTTCCAGAAGTAATCCGCTAAGTGTTGTACACGTTTCCACTGTTTTTGGTAGATGTTTCCATGAGTGTACTCTCTACTTGGCGTCAGTTGATTCCCAGTTTTCTGGGTGAGAAGAGTAGCTGGAGTCAGTATAGCTGGTGCTTCAGGATCCATTGATACTGGAACAAGGGGTCTTGAGTTGATGATGGCGGAAACCTCAGCGAGAAGAGTAACCAGAGTCTCATGTGTGAGTCTTGAAGAATTCACATCCATAAGCATAGAGTTCAAGATGCTGCGTGAGATCCCGATCATCCTTTCCCAGGCGCCTCCCATGTGGGAACTATGAGGAGGATTGAAAATCCAGGTGCAACCCTTCTCTGCCAGCTGATCTTGGATGGGCTTGGTGCTAATATTCAGTTCTCGGCATGCTCCAATGAAGTTGCTTCCACGGTCAGACCTCAACTGCTTCACTGGTCCTCTGACTGCGAAGAAGCGTCTTAAAGCATTAATCAGGCTGGATGCGTCCATGGATTCTATCACCTCTATGTGAACGGCGCGCACGCTCATGCAAGTGAATAGTACGGCCCAACGCTTACTGTTAGCGTGGCCACCACGGGTCCTGCGTGCAGACACCATCCATGGCCCAAAGACGTCTAGGCCAACATAGGTGAATGGCGGCTCAGTACTTAGTCTGTCCGCAGGCAAGTCAGCCATCTGTTGGTATAACTGTTTTCCCCTTGCTTTACGACAATGTACACAGTCATGCAGTAAGTGCGCCACACGCCTCTTCATGCCTAGAATCCAAAGGCCTGCAGAATGTAACTTGCCCTCAGTTATTTGCCTTCCTTGGTGTTCAGTCCTTTCATGGTGGTGCCGGATCAGCAAGGTGGTAATGTGATGTTTGCTGGGAATGATGAGAGGGTTTTGCTCTGCAACTCCTAGGTCAACTTGATTGAGTCGACCACCAACCCTTAGCAAACCAAGCCTGTCCATAAATGGATTCAAATTAGCAATAAGGCTTTTCACTGGAACCTGCTGTTTGTCGTACAAGCACTTCCACTCAGAACTGAATTCCCCCTGCTGCACATGACGTATTATAAGGGATTCACTATGGGAAATGTCCTCAGCAGAGAGGGGTTTATGGCAGACATGCCAGCCGCGACAATCGTGATCTCCAGGCGTATGGTGATAGCATCTTGCAATATGCGCCAACCTCGCAATAGTCCTAACAAGTCTCATCCAACTGGAGAAACGTTCGAAACGTTGACAATTGAGGTTGGAAGGTGGCTTTGTTCCAGTGACTAATGCGCCGACTTCAGTGCGGATTTCTGGATCATTATCTGGATCTTGGATGCTGTAGACCTCCTGAACATATTCCTCTGTCTGTTCCAGCAGAAATTCTGGGCCTGTAAGCCATGAAGAGTTCGCAAAGGAACCTATAGATATAGGCCTGGTGGCGTGATCTGCTGGATTAAGCTCGGATGGTACGTAATGCCATTGTTCAGGTTTGGAGGACCTCCTGATTCTCTGAACGCGGTTACTGACGTACACATAAAATCGCTTGGTCTGATTGTAGATGTAACCTAAAACGATCTTACTGTCAGTGTAGTATCGGACCTCGTCTATGTCGGCACCCAGTTCTTGCTGTATGAAGTCTGCAATCTCCACTGCTAATACAGCTCCGCAAGGTTCGAGCCTGGGAATAGTGTGATCAGGCTTGGGGGCTAACTTGGCTTTTCCAAAAACGAACCCAATATGAACTTGACTGTTGGGTTCTGTCGCCTTGAGGTAGGCAACGGCTGCTATGGCCTCTATGGAAGCATCCGAGAACACGTAGAGCTCCTTCCCCTTGCTGGCAGTACGTGAGGCTTTTACATAGCATCTTGGGATGTTGATCTGATCCAAGGCATACAAAGATTGCTTCCAGGCTTCCCACTTTTGCTCTTTATCAGAAGGAAGGGGGGCATCCCAATCCTTGATGGTTTCAGAAAGCTGTCTCAGTAGGGATTTACCTTGTATGGTAATGGGCGCTACAAATCCCAGTGGATCGTATAGGCTGTTCACAACTGACAGGACACCACGTTTTGTAAAGGGTTTGTCTGCACGACTTACTTGAAAGCCAAAGGAGTCGGCGGACAGATCCCACCTCAGGCCTAAGCTTCTTTGCACTGGTGGATCATCTTGTCCCAGGTTTATGTCCTTGAATCCAGGAGCATGATCATCTGACTCGAAGGCTCTCATGACAGCCAGACTGTTTGAAGCGATTTTGTGTAGCCGTAGTTTGGCTTGGTACAGCATGCTTTGAGTCCTTTTAAGTAAATCAATTGCCTCTTCTTCAGTAGGTAATGATTTGAGTCCATCATCTACGTAGAAGTCTTTTTCTACAAAGTCTCTGGCATCCTTTCCATACTGGGACTCTCCCTCTTTGGCGGTTCTGCGAAGGCCATAAGTCGCTACAGCAGGTGAAGGGCTGTTCCCAAATACATGTAAACTCATGCGGTACTCCATCATCTCCTCGGTGGTGTCATTGTCCTTGTACCACAGAAATCTGAGGAAGTTCCTGTGGTCCTCTCTGACTATGAAGCAGTGGAACATCTTTTCAATATCAGCGGTGATGGCAAAAGGTTCTTTTCTGAACCTCATCAAGACTCCGGCAAGGTTATTTGTCAGATTGGGACCTGTGAGAAGGACGTCATTAAGAGACACACCTTGATGTTTGGCGCTTGAGTCAAATACAACCCTAATTTGATTAGGTTTTCTGGGATGGTATACTCCGAATGAAGGTAAGTACCAGCACTCCTCGTTCTTCCTCAAAGATGGAGCTGGTTCTGCATGGTTGTTCCGGAATATTCTTTCCATAAACGTGACAACGTGTTCTCTCATTTCAGGCTTGCTGTTTAGGGAACGCTGAAGAGAGTTAATTCTTTGCAAAGCTTGTTCCCGGTTGTTTGGGAGTCTTACCCTGGAAGCTCTGAACGGTAGTGGAGAAACCCAGTGATTGGTTTCCTCCTTAGAGAATTCACTGTCCATTATCTTGACAAAGTCTCTGTCCTCTACTGACAAGGCTACTTTATCGTCATCCTTCGTTGTGAGGAACACTGATCTCCCCAAGTTGTCAGCATAGGGGGAGGGAATGACGTCAGGCAGCTGTATGAGGTCTGGCGGTTTCTCTTTGACTTTATAGTGATGAGGGCACGGCTTGATGCAAGATGTGCGTCCGTCCCTGTGCACGTAAGTCTTAAAGGAGTCAATTCCTGATTGATCCAAGCATACATTCCCAATGATTACCCATCCAAGTCCAGTCTCTGGGCGTATGGGGCATAGTCAGGACCGTTACACTGCTGACGCACTTTGTGTACCCTTAGATTGTCTCTGCCAAGCAGGAGTAGAATTTCAGCGTCCATATCCAAGGGTGGGATAACACTGGTCAGGTGCCTTAGGTGTGGCTGGTGAAATGCAGCTTCTGGGGTAGGAATCTCATGCCTGTGATCAGGTATTTGGTCACATTCAATCAGTGTAGGTAAGGGTATCTCTGTGTCTCCATTGATGGGAGAAGCGATGAATCCCTGTGCTCTTCTGCCACAAGTCTCTATGCTGCCTGAGCAGGTGTTTAAGGTATAGGGTTTTGTGGGTCCCTCGATCCCAAAGGTTTCAAAGAATTTAGGTCCGGCTAGGGACCGGTTGCTCTGGTCATCAATGATTGCATACATTTTTAGAGCCTTTTTTGGTTGTCCTTCTGGGTAAACCTTGATCAGACATATTCTGGCACAACATTTGTCCCTTTGGCTCTCCCCACATACCTCCGAGCATGAACAGGAAACATCAGTAGTAGAGTTAGCACCATTCTGAAGTGGGAATACTGGTAACTGCAGCCGATGAATCGCTGGTGAGTGGGGTTAGGTGCATAACCGTGACATGTCTGTCGCTGTGACACTCCTCACACTTAATGGCAGATTTACAGTCCTTAGCCATATGCTCCAATGAGGCGCAGCATCTGAAACATACTCCTAGCTCAGTGAGGATTTTCTTGCGTTCCTGTATGGGTTTGGACCTGAAGCCTCTGCATTTATTTAGTGAGTGAGGTTTTTTATGAATGGGACATTCACGATTAAAGGACTTGTCTCTTGATGAGTTAGTTTGGTGTTTACCCGTGGATGCTGCAGGTGGTGGCAGGTTAGTCTTTCTAACACTCGCACAGTTCTTAAAGTCTCTGTGTTTCTGTGTGACACCTTCATACCTTGATGATGATGCAGCTGGAATGTTGAGCTCCAGGAAGTCAAGACTGGGGTCATTCCTCATCTGGGCCTGTTCATCGATGAACCTGCAGAAGTGGATGAATGGTGGAAAGGTGACATCATGTGCTCTCTTATATCTTGAGACTGATGTTGCCCACTTCTCCTGCAAACTATATGGCAGCTTTGTGACGATTGGGTTAACCCCATGGGCGGTATCCAGATAGCATAGTCCAGATAGACGAGGATCTCTTTTAGCAAGTTCCAGTTCCATGAGCAGATCACTCAAGTCCTGAAGCTTGTGGACTTCCTTCAGATTAATCTTTGGGATATTCTGCAGTCTCTTGAATAGGGCTTTCTCTATTGCTTCGGCACTGCCAAAGGTACGTTCAAGTCTCTGCCAGGCAGCGGCAAGACCTGCTTCAGCTTGTCCCACATAGACAGTCCTTAAGCTCTTGATGCGATTTGGAGAGCCAGGGCCCAGCCATTTGACCATGAGATCAAGCTCCTGCTCTGCGGTAAGGTTGAGGTTGGCGATGGCAGCTTTGAAGGTTGCTTTCCAGGCTCTGTAGCTCTCTGCGCGGTCGTCAAATTTGGAGAGACTGGTGTTGATCAGCTCCCTGCTAACCATGTACCTTGCGAACTCAGATATATCTGTTTTCTCACTTCTTGTTGCCGTGTCAACTCGTTGTACCCCTTGGGCGTATGGGTTGGATGGCGTGAAAGGGTGAGATGTTCCAGGGTAGAATGATGTCGCTGCAGGGTTGAGCTGTGGTTTAGCCTCTTTAAGTTCTGACGACCGCTGCTTGTGCTGTGCGACTACGCCAGAAAACACTCGGTAACCATCCTCCTGTGATAGTTGTCCTTGAGAAGGCACATCTGGGTGATGATCATCAGTTTGTGCGGGTGCTATAGGTGGCACCGTAGCTGCAGGTAGAGCTGACTTGGAGATTTCAGTGTTGTCAGCTTGAATGGTGCTAGAAATAGGGGGGGCTGCAGGTAACTGATTCAGCACATAGTCATTGGTGCGATCGACAGGATTGTCTGTTTCTTGTGGCAAGCAAACTGGATCGAGACCTTGGCTCATTGCTTGCTCAAGTACTTTTACCTTGGCCAATGCAATTTCCTCTTCCATCTCTGTTTGAAGGATCTTTATCTGAGCCTCTGCCTTTTTAGCCTTAGCTTCGGCCATTACTTCCTTTTCTCTGAAGGCACGTCTTATTTTGGATTGCTCTGCATCTATGCGGGCCTCTAGTATCCTGTCGCTCAGGACTGAGCTTCTTGAGCACGAGGATCTGTATGACCGTGATGAACGTTTAGATGAATTTGATCTGTGCGATCTAGTCTCTTGTAGATGAGAGATACGGAGCTCCGCTTTATCTTTAGCATTCTGCGCCATGGCGTCTCTTTCTATTTCTGATGATTCTGCCTTGATCAGCTCTGTTAAGGTTTCATCGATATTAGAGGCTTTTAAGAAGGTGATATACTTTGCAAACAGTCTCTTATATCTTTCATGCTCTGTATTCAGCCGTGCGACAGCATCTTGTTGACTCTCGGCGTCACCCTTGAAGGATTGAAAACTTGCCATGAGGGAGGTAACTCGTTTCCATCTCTCTTCCAGGTCATCACAGAGCTCATTTTTTGCAGTATGATAATTCTCAATTACTTTTAGTGTCGGTTTGAGAGAGCGTCTTGGTCGGACAACTTGGTCTGTTGGAAGTGTGAGTCCTGCTTCCTGCTGTTCCAAATCATCACTATCAGCTTGTCCTTGCTGTGTTTTATCACTGGGGAGTTGCTCGGGATGCTTTTCGGCCATTTTGATTTAAAGTGTACTGTCTCTTTAAGAAAATTAACTTTGGAATTGGGGTCTGAAAATCGCAGCACAGCTTCTTTAGGACACCCCGATATGATTCCCAGCGTTATTTGAGTGATTTGTGGGGTTTTCAAGTCTGGGTGGCCAGACCAACGGGAGGTAGTATGCAGCAAGTCTCTTAGGAGGGGTATGGTCTGAGGGAGCTTCACACACAAAACTGTCCTTCTACTGAGTGATGAAAGGTTCATGTAAGATATGAGAAACAGCTTGGGATGCTTTGTGGAAGACTCTATGCAGGTGTAGAATATAGCAGACACACACTGTGCTTGTCCTGAGGCCTGTCTAGACGTGCTGTCTCAGATTAGCTGACCATGTGCTTGTTGCTATGGAGACCTCTGACTGATCTGGGTTACAGGCAATTTCTAGCTGTGATTTTGGGCTTTTTAAGTGAATCTTCTGACTGTTCTGTCCCCACATGCGGCGAGTGAAGGTTTCTCTGACTAGTGGGCCGGACTGGAGATTCCTACCTTGTATTCCAGCATATGAGGCAGACAGGAACCAGAATAAGCGTCAGGTAGAGTAGGAAATTGAGCAGAACGTAGTTTAATAACGTCACATACAGCTTAGTCACAGATGCGGTATAGTAGTTATATTGGGCTGTTGCTGCTTTCCTAGAAGATACCTTGCTGACACTTGTAATTTCTGGTCAGAAGATTATGACTCTGATAAGCCCAAGCAAGCACTACTTCTCCAGTCAGAAGCAGGATGAAGAATGCCTGCTACAGGAAGTGACGTGGAGACTGGGCTATAAGACACACCCACTGAGGGACGAACCAAAAAATGCGAAAATGGAGGGGAGTCTAAACTCTTGGCCAGCAGATGGCAGCACAACAAGAATACATGTAATGAATACAACAAGGAATGAATGTAAACAATGCAGTTATAAAACATCTGAATAACATACAGATAAGTGAGGAGAACAGCACACACTCTGCTTTCCTGTATATATTGGGGTAGTTATAGCCCCCCCCCCATAATAATGAGGTCACTCTGCTTTCCTGTATATATTGGGTAGTTATAGCCCCCCTCCCCCATAATAATGACATCACTCTGCTTTCCTGTATATATTGGGGTAGTTATAGCCCCCCCATAATAATGAGGTCACTCTGCTTTCCTGTATATATTGGGGTAGTTATAGCCCCCCCATAATAATGAGGTCACTCTGCTTTCCTGTATATATTGGGGTAGTTATAGCCCCCCCCCATAATAATGAGGTCACTCTGCTTTCCTGTATATATTGGGGTAGTTATAGCCCCCCCCCCCATAATAATGAGGTCACTCTGCTTTCCTGTATATATTGGGGTATAGCCCCCCCCCATAATAATGAGGTCACTCTGCTTTCCTGTATATATTGGGTAGTTATAGCCCCCCCCCCATAATAATGAGGTCACTCTGCTTTCCTGTATATATTGGGTAGTTATTGCCCTCCCCCCCCCCATAATAATGAGGTCACTCTGCTTTCCTGTATATATTGGGGTAGTTATAGCCCCCCCCCCATAATAATGAGGTCACTCTGCTTTCCTGTATATATTGGGTAGTTATAGCCCTCCCCCCCCCCCATAATAATGAGGTCACTCTGCTTTCCTGTATATATTGGGGTAGTTATAGCCCCCCCCCCATAATAATGAGGTCACTCTGCTTTCCTGTATATATTGGGTAGTTATAGCCCCCCCCCCCCATAACAATGACTTCCCCCTGCTTCGCTGCCGCATCTATTGGTCTTATAAGGAGATTTTCTGATTCTTACTCCTGTAAGAAATGTATTATTCTTCGTCCCTCCCCTTATTTCTACCCAAAGAGACTCCACATAATATCACATATATCCTCCCGCAGAACGGGCTTAAGGCAGGATGTAACATATAGACAGACCCCTTCCCCTATACGCAGACCCCTCCGGCTTTCTTACTTTTACGGTCATTTCTGAATAGACTATAACCCTGGATGTTAACCGCCCAGTCAAACCTACCATCCAGCCATGTCTCACTTATCCCCACTATATTGTATTTCTCTTCCACCATTATGAGCTCTAATTCCTCAGCTTTATTACTGAGGCTTCCAGCATTTGTATAAATTATATATGTTTGTCCATATTCCCTTTCCTCTTAGTTAATACAGTTGAAAAAAGACACATGTCCATCAAGTTCAACCAAGGAGGGGATGGATACAGGGAAGGGGGAGGGGCGATAGGTTCTATACATATGCATTTATATTATTTTGGTGTAATAACTTGTCTCTCCTGTTGTGAAGCTTCTACTGTTGTTGCTGTGACCAGATCCTGGGGTGACTGTTCCACAGATTCACAGTTCTCATGGTAAAGAAGGCTTGTCGCCTCCGGAGATTGAACCTTTTTTTCTCCAGGCGGAGGCAGCGCCCCCTTGTCTCTCCAGGCGGAGGCAGCGCCCCCTTGTCTCTCCAGGTGGAGGCAGCGCCCTCTTGTCTCTCTGGTTGGAGGCAGCGCCCCCTTGTCTCTCCAGGCGGAGGCAGCGCCCCCTTGTCTCTGCAGGCGGAGGCAGCGCCCTCTTGTCTCTCCAGGCGGAGGCAGCGCCCCCTTGTCTCTCTGGGTGGAGGCAGCGCCCCCTTGTCTCTCTGGGTGGAGGCAGCGCCCTCTTGTCTCTCTGGTTGGAGGCAGCGCCCCCTTGTCTCTCCAGGCGGAGGCAGCGCCCCCTTGTCTCTCCAGGCGGAGGCAGCGCCCCCTTGTCTCTCCAGGCGGAGGCAGCGCCCCCTTGTCTCTCCAGGTGGAGGCAGCGCCCACTTGTCTCTCCAGGCGGAGGCAGTGCCCTCTTGTCTCTGCGGGCGGAGGCAGCGCCCCCTTGTCTCTCCAGGTGGAGGCAGCGCCCCCTTGTCTCTCCAGGCGGAGGCAGCGCCCCCTTGTCTCTCCAGGCGGAGGCAGCGCCCCCTTGTCTCTCCAGGCGGAGGCAGCGCCCCTTGTCTCTCCAGGCGGAGGCAGCGTCCCCTTGTCTCTCCAGGCGGAGGCAGCGCCCCCTTGTCTCTCCAGGCGGAGGCAGCGCCCCCTTGTCTCTCCAGGCGGAGGCAGCGCCCCCTTGTCTCTCCAGGCGGAGGCAGCCTCCTCTTGTCTCTCCAGGTGGAGGCAGTGCCCCCTTGTCTCTCCAGGCGGAGGCAGCGCCCCCTTGTCTCTCCAGGCGGAGGCAGCGCCCCCTTGTCTCTCCAGGCGGAGGCAGTGCCCCCTTGTCTCTCCAGGCGGAGGCAGCGCCCTCTGTCTCTCCAGGCGGAGGCAGCGCCCTCTTGTCTCTCCAGGCGAAGGCAGTGCCCTCTTGTCTCTCCAGGCGGAGGCAGCGCCCCCTTGTCTCTCCGGGCGGAGGCAGCGCCCCCTTGTCTCTCCAGGCGGAGGCAGTGCCCTCTTGTCCTTTGAGGGGGTTTTACCTGGAACATCTTTTCCCCATATTTCTTGTAGCGGCCCCTGTTATATATGTAAATAAGTTAATCATATCTCCCCTTAAACGTCTCTTCTCCAGACTAAACACATGTAATTCTATTATCTCTCCTCATAACTAAGATGCTCCATCCCCTTATTAGTTTAGTGGCCGTCTTTGTACCCTCTCCAGCTCTAGAACGTCCTTTTTATGAATCGGGTTCCAAAACTGGACGGCGACTCCAGATGAGGCCGCACCAAAGCTTTATAGAGCGGTAATATTATATCCCTGTCCCCACAGTCCAGGCCGGGTATATACATGACAATATCCTGCCGGCCTTACAAGCAGCTGCCTGACATTGTGTGGTGTTCTGTAGTCTATTACCTACAAGTACACCCAGATCCTTCTCCATCAGCGACTGCACCAGTGTAACCACCCCAGGACATAGGATGCTGCAGGTTATTACTCCCCCCAGGACATATGATGCTGCAGGTTATTACTCCCCCCAGGACATATGATGCTGCAGGTTATTACTCCCCCCAGGACATAGGATGCTGCAGGTTATTACTCCCCCCAGGACATAGGATGCTGCAGGTTATTAGTACCCAGGTGCATAACTTTACATTTATCCACATTGAACCTCATTTGCCAAGTGGACGCCCAAACACTCAAGGTGTCTAAGTCATCCTGTAATATCTGCACATCCTCCATAGATTGTACTGTACTACAAAGCCTGTAACATCTGCACATCCTCCATAGACTGTACTGTACTACAAAGCCTGTAACATCTGCACATCCTCCATAGACTGTACTGTACTACAAAGCCTGTAACATCTGCACATCCTCCATAGACTGTACTGTACTACAAAGCCTGTAAAATCTGCACATCCTCCATAGACTGTACTGTACTACAAAGCCTGTAACATCTGCACATCCTCCATAGACTGTACTGTACTACAAAGCCTGTAACATCTGCACATCCTCCATAGACTGTACTGTACTACAAAGCCTGCTGTAACATCTGCACATCCTCCATAGACTGTACTGTACTACAAAGCCTGTAACATCTGCACATCCTCCATAGACTGTACTGTACTACAAAGCTTGTAACATCTGCACATCCTCCATAGACTGTACTGTACTACAAAGCCTGTAACATCTGCACATCCTCCATAGACTGTACTGTACTACAAAGCCTGTAACATCTGCACATCCTCCATAGACTGTACTGTACTACACATCCTGTAACATCTGCACATCCTCCATAGACTGTACTGTACTACACAGCCTGTAACATCTGCACATCCTCCATAGACTGTACTGTACTACAAAGCTTGGTGTCATCTGCACATCCTCCATAGACTGTACTGTACTACACATCCTGTAACATCTGCACATCCTCCATAGACTGTACTGTACTACAAAGCCTGTAACATCTGCACATCCTCCATAGACTGTACTGTACTACAAAGCCTGTAACATCTGCACATCCTCCATAGACTGTACAGTACTACAAAGCCTGTAACATCTGCACATCCTCCATAGATTGTACTGTACTACACATCCTGTAACATCTGCACATCCTCCATAGACTGTACTGTACTACACAGCCTGTAACATCTGCACATCCTCCATAGACTGTACTGTACTACAAAGCCTGTAACATCTGCACATCCTCCATAGACTGTACTGTACTACAAAGCCTGTAACATCTGCACATCCTCCATAGACTGTACAGTACTACAAAGCCTGTAACATCTGCACATCCTCCATAGACTGTACTGTACTACACAGCCTGTAACATCTGCACATCCTCCATAGACTGTACTGTACTACACAGCCTGTAACATCTGCACATCCTCCATAGACTGTACTGTACTACACATCCTGTAACATCTGCACATCCTCCATAGACTGTACTGTACTACACAGCCTGTAACATCTGCACATCCTCCATAGACTGTACTACACATCCTGTAACATCTGCACATCCTCCATAGACTGTACTGTACTACAAAGCCTGTAACATCTGCACATCCTCCATAGACTGTACTGTACTACAAAGCCTGTAACATCTGCACATCCTCCATAGACTGTACTACACATCCTGTAACATCTGCACATCCTCCATAGACTGTACTGTACTACAAAGCCTGTAACATCTGCACATCCTCCATAGACTGTACTGTACTACAAAGCCTGTAACATCTGCACATTCTCCATAGACTGTACTACAAAGCCTGTAACATTTGCACATCCTCCATAGACTGTACTGTACTACAAAGCCTGTAACATCTGCACATCCTCCATAGACTGTACTGTACTACACAGCCTGTAACATCTGCACATCCTCCATAGACTGTACTGTACTACAAAGCCTGTAACATCTGCACATCCTCCATAGACTGTACTGTACTACAAAGCCTGTAACATCTGCACATCCTCCATAGACTGGACTGTACTACAAAGCCTGTAACATCTGCACATCCTCCATAGACTGTACTGTACTACAAAGCCTGTAACATCTGCACATCCTCCATAGACTGTACTGTACTACACATCCTGTAACATCTGCACATCCTCCATAGACTGTACTGTACTACAAAGCCTGTAACATCTGCACATCCTCCATAGACTGTACTGTACTACAAAGCTTGTAACATCTGCACATCCTCCATAGACTGTACTGTACTACAAAGCCTGTAACATCTGCACATCCTCCATAGACTCTACTACAAAGCCTGTAACATCTGCACATCCTCCATAGACTGTACTGTACTACAAAGCCTGTAACATCTGCACATCCTCCATAGACTGTACTGTACTACAAAGCCTGTAACATCTGCACATCCTCCATAGACTGTACTGTACTACACAGCCTGTAACATCTGCACATCCTCCATAGATTGTACTGTACTACAAAGCTTGGTGTCATCTGCAAAGATAGAAACATTGCTGTTAATTCCATTCTCAATATCATTATCAATATCACTAGTGACTGTTCTATTCTCTCCCGCCGCTCCACCCCCAGCTCTCCATCCACTCTTCACTAACTATATTGTAGTTGCCCCCCCTTCTCCTCCAACCTCTTGGCTATCTTCTCCCCCAGTATGGCTGCCCCCTCCCCATTGAGATGGAGCCCGTCCCTACGGCAGAGCCTCAAACTAACAGAGAAGTCGGCCCAGTTCTCCATGACCCCTCGATCCTACACCAGCTCCTGAGCCACATACTTACCTCCCTAATCTCCCGCTCTCTCAGGTGTGGCTCGTGGTACAGGTAATATTTCGGAAAATATCACCTAGGAGGTTCTAGTCTCAAACTTCCGGCCTAAGTCCCTGAAATCACTTTAAGGACCCTTCTGTATATGCAAGAAATTTAGAGACACCTCCTACCTGTATATACACACATATAGAGACCCCTCCTACCTGTATATACACAGGACATATAGAGACCCCTCCTACCTGTATATACACAGCACATATAGAGACCCCTCCTACCTGTATATACACACATATAGAGACCCCTCCTACCTGTATATACACAGGACATATAGAGACCCCTCCTACCTGTATATACACATATATAGAGACCCCTCCTACCTGTATATACACACATAGAGACCCCCTCCTACCTGTATATACACACATATAGAGACCCCTCCTACCTGTATATATACACAGCACATATACAGACACCTCCTACCTGTATATACACAGGACATATAGAGACCCCTCCTACCTGTATACACACATAGAGACCCCTCCTACCTGTATATACACACAGCACATATAGAGACACCTCCTACCTGTATATACACACATATAGAGACCCCTCCTACCTGTATACACACACATATAGAGACCCCTCCTACCTGTATATACACACATATAGAGACCCCTCCTACCTGTATATACACAGGACATATAGAGACCCCTCCTACCTGTATATACACACACATAGAGACCCCTCCTACCTGTATATACACACATATAGAGACCCCTCCTACCTGTATATACACAGGACATATAGAGACCCCTCCTACCTGTATATACACACACATAGAGACCCCTCCTACCTGTATATACACACATATAGAGACCCCTCCTACCTGTATATACACACATATAGAGACCCCTCCTACCTGTATATACACACATATAGAGACCCCTCCTACCTGTATATACACACATATAGAGACCCCTCCTACCTGTATATACACAGGACATATAGAGACCCCTCCTACCTGTATATACACACATATAGAGACCCCTCCTACCTGTATATACACACATATAGAGACCTCTCCTACCTGTATATACACACATATAGAGACCCCTCCGACCTGTATATACACACATATAGAGACCCCTCCTACCTGTATATACACAGCACATATAGAGACCCCTCCTACCTGTATATACACACATATAGAGACCCCTCCTACCTGTATATACACAGGACATATAGAGACCCCTCCTACCTGTATATACACAGGACATATAGAGACCCCTCCTACCTGTATATACACACATATAGAGACCCCCTCCTACCTGTATATACACACATATAGAGACCCCTCCTACCTGTATATACACAGGACATATAGAGACCCCTCCTACCTGTATATACACAGCACATATAGAGACCCCTCCTACCTGTATATACACAGCGCATATAGAGACCCCTCCTACCTGTATATACACACATATAGAGACCCCTCCTACCTGTATATACACAGCGCATATAGAGACCCCTCCTACCTGTATATACACAGCACATATAGAGACCCCTCCTACCTGTATATACACAGCGCATATAGAGACCCCTCCTACCTGTATATACACACATATAGAGACCCCTCCTACCTGTATATACACACATATAGAGACCCCTCCTACCTGTATATACACATATAGAGACCCCTCCTACCTGTATATACACACATATAGAGACCTCTCCTACCTGTATATACACAGGACATATAGAGACCCCTCCTACCTGTATATACACATATAGAGACCCCTCCTACCTGTATATACACAGCACATATAGAGACCCCTCCTACCTGTATATACACACGTATAGAGACCCCTCCTACCTGTATATACACACATATAGAGACCCCTCCTACCTGTATATACACAGCGCATATAGAGACCCCTCCTACCTGTATATACACAGGACATATAGAGACCCCTCCTACCTGTATATACACAGGACATATAGAGACCCCTCCTACCTGTATATACACAGGACATATAGAGACCCCTCCTACCTGTATATACACAGCACATATAGAGACCCCTCCTACCTGTATATACACAGGACATATAGAGACCCCTCCTACCTGTATATACACAGCACATATAGAGACCCCTCCTACCTGTATATACACAGGACATATAGAGACCCCTCCTACCTGTATATACACACAGCACATATAGAGACCCCTCCTACCTGTATATACACACATATAGAGACCCCTCCTACCTGTATATACACACATATAGAGACCCCTCCTACCTGTATATACACAGCACATATAGAGACTCCTCCTACCTGTATATACACAGCACATATAGAGACCCCTCATACGTGTATATACACAGGACATATAGAGACCCCTCATACGTGTATATACACACACATAGAGACCCCTCCTACCTGTATATACACACATATAGAGACCCCTCCTACCTGTATATACACACATATAGAGACCCCTCCTACCTGTATATACACACACATATAGAGACCCCTCCTACCTGTATATACACAGGACATATAGAGACCCCTCCTACCTGTATATACAGCACATATAGAGACCCCTCCTACCTGTATATACACACATATAGAGACCCCTCCTACCTGTATATACACACAGGACATATAGAGACCCCTCCTACCTGTATATACACACATATAGAGACACCTCCTACCTGTATATACACACATATAGAGACCCCTCCTACCTGTATATACACAGGACATATAGAGACCCCTCCTACCTGTATATACACAGCACATAGAGACCCCTCCTACCTGTATATACACATATATAGAGACCCCTCCTACCTGTATATACACAGCACATATAGAGACCCCTCCTACCTGTATATACACACATATAGAGACCCCTCCTACCTGTATATACACAGCACATATAGAGACCCCTCCTACCTGTATATACACAGGACATATAGAGACCCCTCCTACCTGTATATACACAGCACATATAGAGACCCCTCCTACCTGTATATACACAGGACATATAGAGACCCCTCCTACCTGTATATACACAGGACATATAGAGACCCCTCCTACCTGTATATACACACATATAGAGACCCCTCCTACCTGTATATACACAGGACATATAGAGACCCCTCCTACCTGTATATACACAGGACATATAGAGACCCCTCCTACCTGTATATACACACATATAGAGACCCCTCCTACCTGTATATACACACATATAGAGACCCCTCCTACCTGTATATACACAGCACATATAGAGACCCCTCCTACCTGTATATACACACATATAGAGACCCCTCCTACCTGTATATACACAGGACATATAGAGACCCCTCCTACCTGTATATACACACATATAGAGACCCCTCCTACCTGTATATACACAGCACATATAGAGACCCCTCCTACCTGTATATACACACATATAGAGACCCCTCCTACCTGTATATACACAGGACATATAGAGACCCCTCCTACCTGTATATACACACAGCACATATAGAGACCCCTCCTACCTGTATATACACACATATAGAGACCCCTCCTACCTGTATATACACACATATAGAGACCCCTCCTACCTGTATATACACAGGACATATAGAGACCCCTCCGACCTGTATATACACACATATAGAGACCCCTCCTACCTGTATATACACACATATAGAGACCTCTCCTACCTGTATATACACAGGACATATAGAGACCCCTCCTACCTGTATACACAGGACATATAGAGAGCCCTCCTACCTGTATATACACAGGACATATAGAGAGCCCTCCTACCTGTATATACACAGGACATATAGAGACCCCTCCTACCTGTATATACACATATATAGAGACCCCTCCTACCTGTATATACACACATATAGAGACCCCTTCTACCTGTATACACAGGACATATAGAGACCCCTCCTACCTGTATATACACACATATAGAGACCCCTCCTACCTGTATATACACATAGAGACCCTCCTACCTGTATATACACACATATAGAGACCCCTCCTACCTGTATATACACAGGACATATAGAGACACCTCCTACCTGTATATACACACATATAGAGACCCCTCCTACCTGTATATACACACATATAGAGACCCCTCCTACCTGTATATACACACATATAGAGACCCCTTCTACCTGTATACACAGGACATATAGAGACCCCTCCTACCTGTATATACACACATATAGAGACCCCTCCTACCTGTATATACACATAGAGACCCTCCTACCTGTATATACACACATATAGAGACCCCTCCTACCTGTATATACACAGGACATATAGAGACACCTCCTACCTGTATATACACACATATAGAGACCCCTCCTACCTGTATATACACACATATAGAGACCTCTCCTACCTGTATATACACAGGACATATAGAGACCTCTCCTACCTGTATATACACAGGACATATAGAGACCTCTCCTACCTGTATATACACACATATAGAGACCCCTCCTACCTGTATATACACAGCACATATAGAGACCCCTCCTACCTGTATATACACAGGACATATAGAGACCCCTCCTACCTGTATATACACAGGACATATAGAGACCTCTCCTACCTGTATATACACACATATAGAGACCCCTCCTACCTGTATATACACACATATAGAGACCCCTCCTACCTGTATATACACAGGACATATAGAGACCCCTCCTACCTGTATATACACACATATAGAGACCCCTCCTACCTGTATATACACACATATAGAGACCCCTCCTACTGTATATACACACATATAGAGACCCCTCCTACCTGTATATACACAGGACATATAGAGACCCCTCCTACCTGTATATACACACATATAGAGACCCCTCCTACTTGTATATACACATATATAGAGACCCCTCCTACCTGTATATACACAGGACATATAGAGACCCCTCCTACCTGTATATACACACATATAGAGACCCCTCCTACCTGTATATACACAGGACATATAGAGACCCCTCCTACCTGTATATACACATATATAGAGACCCCTCCTACCTGTATATACACAGGACATATAGAGACCCCTCCTACCTGTATATACACAGGACATATAGAGACCCCTCCTACCTGTATATACACAGGACATATAGAGACCCCTCCTACCTGTATATACACACATATAGAGACCCCTCCTACCTGTATATACACACATATAGAGACCCCTCCTACCTGTATATACACAGGACATATAGAGACCCCTCCTACCTGTATATACACAGGACATATAGAGACCCCTCCTACCTGTATATACACACATATAGAGACCCCTCCTACCTGTATATACACACATATAGAGACCCCTCCTACCTGTATATACACACATATAGAGACTCCTCCTACCTGTATATACACAGCACATATAGAGACCCCTCCTACCTGTATATACACACATATAGAGACCCCTCCTACCTGTATATACACAGCACATATAGAGACCCCTCCTACCTGTATATACACAGCACATAGAGACCCCTCCTACCTGTATATACACAGCACATATAGAGACCCCTCCTACCTGTATATACACACATATAGAGACCCCTCCTACCTGTATATACACAGCACATATAGACCCCTCCTACCTGTATATACACAGCACATATAGAGACCCCTCCTACCTGTATATACACACATATAGAGACCCCTCCTACCTGTATATACACAGCACATATAGAGACCCCTCCTACCTGTATATACACACACATATAGAGACCCCTCCTACCTGTATATACACACATATAGAGACCCCTCCTACCTGTATATACACACATATAGAGACCCCTCCTACCTGTATATACACACATATAGAGACCCCTCCTACCTGTATATACACAGGACATATAGAGAGCCCTCCTACCTGTATATACACAGCACATATAGAGACCCCTCCTACCTGTATATACACAGGACATATAGAGACCCCTCCTACCTGTATATACACACATATAGAGACCCCTCCTACCTGTATATACACACATATAGAGACCCCTCCTACCTGTATATACACACATATAGAGACCCCTCCTACCTGTATATACACACATATAGAGACCCCTCCTACCTGTATATACACAGGACATATAGAGACCCCTCCTACCTGTATATACACACATATAGAGACCCCTCCTACTTGTATATACACATATATAGAGACCCCTCTTACCTGTATATACACAGGACATATAGAGACCCCTCCTACCTGTATATACACACATATAGAGACCCCTCCTACCTGTATATACACATATATAGAGACCCCTCCTACCTGTATATACACAGGACATATAGAGACCCCTCCTACCTGTATATACACAGCACATATAGAGACCCCTCCTACCTGTATATACACACATATAGAGACCCCTCCTACCTGTATATACACAGGACATATAGAGACCCCTCCTACCTGTATATACACAGGACATATAGAGACCCCTCCTACCTGTATATACACACATATAGAGACCCCTCCTACCTGTATATACACAGGACATATAGAGAGCCCTCCTACCTGTATATACACACACATATAGAGACCCCTCCTACCTGTATATACACATATAGAGACCCCTCCTACCTGTATATACACACATATAGAGACCCCTCCTACCTGTATATACACACATATAGAGACCCCTCCTACCTGTATATACACAGGACATATAGAGACCCCTCCTACCTGTATATACACACATATAGAGACCCCTCCTACCTGTATATACACACACATATAGAGACCCCTCCTACCTGTATATACACACACATATAGAGACCCCTCCTACCTGTATATACACACATATAGAGACCCCTCCTACCTGTATATACACACATATAGAGACCCCTCCTACCTGTATATACACACACATATAGAGACCCCTCCTACCTGTATATACACAGCACATATAGAGACCCCTCCTACCTGTATATACACACATATAGAGACCCCTCCTACCTGTATATACACAGCACATATAGAGACCCCTCCTACCTGTATATACACACATATAGAGACCCCTCCTACCTGTATATACACACATATAGAGACCCCTCCTACCTGTATATACACAGCACATATAGAGACCCCTCCTACCTGTATATACACACATATAGAGACCCCTCCTACCTGTATATACACACATATAGAGACCCCTCCTACCTGTATATACACAGCACATATAGAGACCCCTCCTACCTGTATACACACACATATAGAGACCCCTCCTACCTGTATATACACACACATAGAGACCCCTCCTACCTGTATATACACACATATAGAGACCCCTCCTACCTGTATATACACAGGACATATAGAGACCCCTCTACCTGTATATACACACATATAGAGACCCCTCCTACCTGTATATAACATATATAGAGACCCCTCCTACCTGTATATACACATATAGAGACCCCTCCTACCTGTACATACACACATATAGAGACCCCTCCTACCTGTATATACACAGGACATATAGAGACCCCTCCTACCTGTATATACACACATATAGAGACCCCTCCTACCTGTATATACACATATATAGAGACCCCTCCTACCTGTATATACACATATAGAGACCCCTCCTACCTGTATATACACACATATAGAGACCCCTCCTACCTGTATATACACACATATAGAGACCCCTCCTACCTGTATATACACACATATAGAGACCCCTCCGACCTGTATATACACACACATATAGAGACCCCTCCTACCTGTATATACACACATATAGAGACCCCTCCTACCTGTATATACACATATATAGAGACCCCTCCTACCTGTATATACACATATAGAGACCCCTCCTACCTGTATATACACACATATAGAGACCCCTCCTACCTGTATATACACAGGACATATAGAGACCCCTCCTACCTGTATATACACAGGACATATAGAGACCCCTCCTACCTGTATATACACACATATAGAGACCCCTCCTACCTGTATATACACACATATAGAGACCCTCCTACCTGTATATACACACATATAGAGACCCCTCCTACCTGTATATACACAGCACATATAGAGACCCCTCCTACCTGTATATACACACATATAGAGACCCCTCCTACCTGTATATACACACATATAGAGACCCCTCCTACCTGTATATACACAGGACATATAGAGACCCCTCCTACCTGTATATACACAGCACATATAGAGACCCCTCCTACCTGTATATACACACATATAGAGACCCCTCCTACCTGTATATACACACATATAGAGACCCCTCCTACCTGTATATACACACATATAGAGACCCCTCCTACCTGTATATACACAGCACATATAGAGACCTCTCCTACCTGTATATACACACACATATAGAGAGCCCTCCTACCTGTATATACACACACATATAGAGACCCCTCCTACCTGTATATACACACATATAGAGACCCCTCCTACCTGTATATACACAGCACATATAGAGACCCCTCCTACCTGTATATACACACAGGACATATAGAGACCCCTCCTACCTGTATATACACACATATAGAGACCCCTCCTACCTGTATATACACACATATAGAGACCCCTCCTACCTGTATATACACAGCACATATAGAGACCCCTCCTACCTGTATATACACACATATAGAGACCCCCTCCTACCTGTATATACACACATATAGAGACCCCTCCTACCTGTATATACACACACATATAGAGACCCCTCCTACCTGTATATACACAGCACATATAGAGACCCCTCCTACCTGTATATACACAGGACATATAGAGACCCCTCCTACCTGTATATACACAGCACATATAGAGACCCCTCCTACCTGTATATACACATATATAGAGACCCCTCCTACCTGTATATACACACATAGAGACCCCTCCTACCTGTATATACACAGCACATATAGAGACCCCTCCTACCTGTATATACACACATATAGAGACCCCTCCTACCTGTATATACACACATATAGAGACCCCTCCTACCTGTATATACACACATATAGAGACCCCTCCTACCTGTATATACACATATATAGAGACCCCTCCTACCTGTATATACACATATAGAGACCCCTCCTACCTGTATATACACACATATAGAGACCCCTCCTACCTGTATATACACACATATAGAGACCCCTCCTACCTGTATATACACACACATATAGAGACCCCTCCTACCTGTATATACACAGCACATATAGAGACCCCTCCTACCTGTATATACACAGGACATATAGAGACCCCTCCTACCTGTATATACACAGCACATATAGAGACCCCTCCTACCTGTATATACACACATAGAGACCCCTCCTACCTGTATATACACAGCACATATAGAGACCCCTCCTACCTGTATATACACACATATAGAGACCCCTCCTACCTGTATATACACACACATATAGAGACCCCTCCTACCTGTATATACACAGGACATATAGAGACCCCTCCTACCTGTATATATACACATATAGAGACCCCTCCTACCTGTATATACACACATATAGAGACCCCTCCTACCTGTATATACACAGGACATATAGAGACCCCTCCTACCTGTATATACACAGCACATATAGAGACCCCTCCTACCTGTATATACACAGGACATATAGAGACCCCTCCTACCTGTATATACACACATATAGAGACCCCTCCTACCTGTATATACACACATATAGAGACCCCCTCCTACCTGTATATACACAGGACATATAGAGACCCCTCCTACCTGTATATACACACATATAGAGACCCCTCCTACCTGTATATACACACATATAGAGACCCCTCCTACCTGTATATACACAGCACATATAGAGACCCCTCCTACCTGTATATACACAGGACATATAGAGACCCCTCATACGTGTATATACACAGCACATATAGAGACCCCTCATACGTGTATATACACAGCACATATAGAGACCCCTCCTACCTGTATATACACAGGACATATAGAGACCCCTCCTACCTGTATATACACACATATAGAGACCCCTCCTACCTGTATATACACAGCACATATAGAGACCCCTCCTACCTGTATATACACACATATAGAGACCCCTCCTACCTGTATATACACACACATAGAGACCCCTCCTACCTGTATATACACACATATAGAGACCCCTCCTACCTGTATATACACACATATAGAGACCCCTCCTACCTGTATATACACACATAGAGACCCCTCCTACCTGTATATACACAGGACATATAGAGACCCCTCCTACCTGTATATACACAGGACATATAGAGACCCCTCCTACCTGTATATACACACACATAGAGACCCCTCCTACCTGTATACACAGCACATATAGAGACCCCTCCGACCTGTATATACACACATATAGAGACCCCTCCTACCTGTATATACACACATATAGAGACCCCTCATACGTGTATATACACAGGACATATAGAGACACCTCCTACCTGTATATACACACATATAGAGACCCCTCCTACCTGTATATACACACATATAGAGACCCCTCCTACCTGTATATATACACAGCACATATAGAGACCCCTCCTACCTGTATATACACACATATAGAGACCCCTCCTACCTGTATATACACACATATAGAGACCCCTCCTACCTGTATATACACACATATAGAGACCCCTCCTACCTGTATATACACACACATAGAGACCCCTCCTACCTGTATATACACACATATAGAGACCCCTCCTACCTGTATATACACAGGACATATAGACACCCCTCCGACCTGTATATACACACATATAGAGACCCCTCCTACCTGTATATACACAGGACATATAGAGACCCCTCCTACCTGTATATACACAGGACATATAGAGACCCCTCCGACCTGTATATACACACATATAGAGACCCCTCCTACCTGTATATATACACAGCACATATAGAGACCCCTCCTACCTGTATATACACACATATAGAGACCCCTCCTACCTGTATATACACAGCACATATAGAGACCCCTCCTACCTGTATATACACAGCACATATAGAGACCCCTCCTACCTGTATATACACAGCACACATAGAGACCCCTCCTACCTGTATATACACACATATAGAGAGCCCTCCTACCTGTATATACACAGCACATATAGAGAGCCCTCCTACCTGTATATACACACATATAGAGACCCCTCCTACCTGTATATACACAGCACATATAGAGACCCCTCCTACCTGTATATACACACATATAGAGACCTCTCCTACCTGTATATACACACATATAGAGACCCCTCCTACCTGTATATACACATATAGAGACCCCTCCTACCTGTATATACACACATATAGAGACCCCTCCTACCTGTATATACACAGGACATATAGAGACCCCTCCTACCTGTATATACACACATATAGAGACCCCTCCTACCTGTATATACACACATATAGAGACCCCTCCTACCTGTATATACACATATATAGAGACCCCTCCTACCTGTATATACACAGCACATATAGAGACCCCTCCTACCTGTATATACACAGCACATATAGAGACACCTCCTACCTGTATATACACACATATAGAGACCCCTCCTACCTGTATATACACACATATAGAGACCCCTCCTACCTGTATATACACACATATAGAGACCCCTCCTACCTGTATATACACACATATAGAGACCCCTCCTACCTGTATATACACACATATAGAGACCCCTCCTACCTGTATATACACAGCACATATAGAGACCCCTCCTACCTGTATATACACAGGACATATAGAGACCCCTCCTACCTGTATATACACAGGACATATAGAGACCCCTCCTACCTGTATATACACAGGACATATAGAGACCCCTCCTACCTGTATATACACAGGGCATATAGAGACCCCTCCTACCTGTATATACACAGGACATATAGAGACCCCTCCTACCTGTATATACACACATATAGAGACCCCTCCTACCTGTATATACACAGGACATATAGAGACCCCTCCTACCTGTATATACACAGCACATATAGACCCCTCCTACCTGTATATACACACATATAGAGACCCCTCCTACCTGTATATACACAGCACATATAGAGACCCCTCCTACCTGTATATACACACACATATAGAGACCCCTCCTACCTGTATATACACAGGACATATAGAGACCCCTCCTACCTGTATATACACAGCACATATAGACCCCTCCTACCTGTATATACATATATAGAGACCCCTCCTACCTGTATATACACAGGACATAGAGACCCCTCCTACCTGTATACACACACATATAGAGACCCCTCCTACCTGTATATACACACATATAGAGACCCCTCCTACCTGTATACACACACATATAGAGACCCCTCCTACCTGTATATACACAGGACATATAGAGACCCCTCCTACCTGTATATACACACACATACCCTACCTGTATATACACAGGACATATAGAGACCCCTCCTACCTGTATATACACACATATAGAGACCCCTCCTACCTGTATATACACAGGACATATAGAGACCCCTCCTACCTGTATATACACACACATATAGAGACCCCTCCTACCTGTATATACACATATAGAGACCCCTCCTACCTGTATATACACACATATAGAGACCCCTCCTACCTGTATATACACACATATAGAGACCCCTCCTACCTGTATATACACAGGACATATAGAGACCCCTCCTACCTGTATATACACACATATAGAGACCCCTCCTACCTGTATATACACACATATAGAGACCCCTCCTACCTGTATATACACATATATAGAGACCCCTCCTACCTGTATATACACAGCACATATAGAGACCCCTCCTACCTGTATATACACACATATAGAGACCCCTCCTACCTGTATATACACACATATAGAGACCCCTCCTACCTGTATATACACAGCACATATAGAGACCCCTCCTACCTGTATATACACACATATAGAGACCCCTCCTACCTGTATATACACACATATAGAGACCCCTCCTACCTGTATATACAAAGGACATATAGAGACCCCTCCTACCTGTATATACACACATATAGAGACCCCTCCTACCTGTATATACACACATATAGAGACCCCTCCTACCTGTATATACACACATATAGAGACCCCTCCTACCTGTATATACACAGGACATATAGAGACCCCTCCTACCTGTATATACACACATATAGAGACCCCTCCTACTTGTATATACACATATATAGAGACCCCTCCTACCTGTATATACACAGCACATATAGAGACCCCTCCTATCTGTATATACACAGGACATATAGAGACCCCTCCGACCTGTATATACACAGGACATATAAAGACCCCTCCTACCTGTATATACACATATATAGAGACCCCTCCTACCTGTATATACACACATATAGAGACCCCTCCTACCTGTATATACACACATATAGAGACCCCTCCTACCTGTATATACACACATAGAGACCCCTCCTACCTGTATATACACACACATATAGAGACCCCTCCTACCTGTATATACACAGCACATATAGAGACCCCTCCTACCTGTATATACACACATATAGAGACCCCTCCTACCTGTATATACACAGCACATATAGAGACCCCTCCTACCTGTATATACACACATATAGAGACCCCTCCTACCTGTATATACACACATATAGAGACCCCTCCTACCTGTATATACACACATATAGAGACCCCTCCTACCTGTATATACACACATATAGAGACCACTCCTACCTGTATATACACAGGACATATAGAGACCCCTCCTACCTGCATATACACACATATAGAGACCCCTCCGACCTGTATATACACACATATAAAGACCCCTCCTACCTGTATATACACATATATAGAGACCCCTCCTACCTGTATATACACAGCACATATAGAGACCTCTCCTACCTGTATATACACAGGACATATAGAGACCCCTCCTACCTGTATATACACACATATAGAGACCCCTCCGACCTGTATATACACACATATAGAGACCCCTCCGACCTGTATATACACACATATAGAGACCCCTCCTACCTGTATATACACACATATAGAGACCCCTCCTACCTGTATATACACAGCACATATAGAGACCCCTCCTATCTGTATATACACAGGACATATAGAGACCCCTCCGACCTGTATATACACACATATAAAGACCCCTCCTACCTGTATATACACATATATAGAGACCACTCCTACCTGTATATACACACATATAGAGACCTCTCCTACCTGTATATACACAGGACATATAGAGACCCCTCCTACCTGTATATACACACATATAGAGACCCCTCCGACCTGTATATACACACATATAGAGACCCCTCCTACCTGTATATATACACAGCACATATAGAGACCCCTCCTACCTGTATATACACACATATAGAGACCCCTCCTACCTGTATATACACACATATAGAGACCCCTCCTACCTGTATATACACAGCACATATAGAGACCCCTCCTACCTGTATATACACAGCACATATAGAGACCCCTCCTACCTGTATATACACACATATAGAGACCCCTCCTACCTGTATATACACAGGACATATAGAGACCCCTCCTACCTGTATATACACAGCACATATAGAGACCCCTCCTACCTGTATATACACACATATAGAGACCCCTCCTACCTGTATATACACACATATAGAGACCCCTCCTACCTGTATATACACATATAGAGACCCCTCCTACCTGTATATACACACATATAGAGACCCCTCCTACCTGTATATACACAGGACATATAGACCCCTCCTACCTGTATATACATACATATAGAGACCCCTCCTACCTGTATATACACACATATAGAGACCCCTCCTACCTGTATATACACATAGAGACCCTCCTACCTGTATATACACACATATAGAGACCCCTCCTACCTGTATATACACATATAGAGACCCCTCCTACCTGTATATACACAGGACATATAGAGACACCTCCTACCTGTATATACACACATATAGAGACCCCTCCTACCTGTATATACACAGGACATATAGAGACCCCTCCTACCTGTATATACACACATATAGAGACCCCTCCTACCTGTATATACACACATATAGAGACCCCTCCTACCTGTATATACACAGGACATATAGAGACCCCTCCTACCTGTATATACACACATATAGAGACCCCTCCTACCTGTATATACACACATATAGAGACCCCTCCTACCTGTATATACACACATATAGAGACCCCTCCTACCTGTATATACACATATATAGAGACCCCTCCTACCTGTATATACACAGCACATATAGAGACCCCTCCTACCTGTATATACACACATATAGAGACCCCTCCTACCTGTATATACACAGCACATATAGAGACCCCTCCTACCTGTATATACACACATATAGAGACCCCTCCTACCTGTATATACACAGGACATATAGAGACCCCTCCTACCTGTATATACACACATATAGAGACCCCTCCTACCTGTATATACACAGCACATATAGAGACCCCTCCTACCTGTATATACACAGCACATATAGAGACCCCTCCTACCTGTATATACACAGGACATATAGAGACCCCTCCTACCTGTATATACACACATATAGAGACCCCTCCTACCTGTATATACACACATATAGAGACCCCTCCTACCTGTATATACACACATATAGAGACCCCCTCCTACCTGTATATAAAAGGACATATAGAGACCCCTCCTACCTGTATATACACACATATAGAGACCCCTCCTACCTGTATATACACACATATAGAGACCCCTCCTACCTGTATATACACACATATAGAGACCCCTCCTACCTGTATATACACAGGACATATAGAGACCCCTCCTACCTGTATATACACACATATAGAGACCCCTCCTACCTGTATATACACAGGACATATAGAGACCCCTCCTACCTGTATATACACACATATAGAGACCCCTCCTACCTGTATATACACACATATAGAGACCCCTCCTACCTGTATATACACACATATAGAGACCCCTCCTACTTGTATATACACATATATAGAGACCCCTCCTACCTGTATATACACAGGACATATAGAGACCCCTCCTACCTGTATATACACACATACAGAGACCCCTCCTACCTGTATATACACAGGACATATAGAGACCCCTCCTACCTGTATATACACACATATAGAGTCCCCTCCTACCTGTATATACACACATATAGAGACCCCTCCTACCTGTATATACACACATATAGAGACCCCTCCTACCTGTATATACACAGGACATATAGAGACCCCTCCTACCTGTATATACACACATATAGAGACCCCTCCTACCTGTATATACACACATATAGAGAGCCCTCCTACCTGTATATACACACACATATAGAGACCCCTCCTACCTGTATATACACACATACAGAGACCCCTCCTACCTGTATATACACAGGACATATAGAGACCCCTCCTACCTGTATATACACACATATAGAGACCCCTCCTACCTGTATATACACACATATAGAGACCCCTCCTACCTGTATATACACACATATAGAGACCCTCCTACCTGTATATACACAGGACATATAGAGACCCCTCCTACCTGTATATACACACATATAGAGACCCCTCCTACCTGTATATACACACATATAGAGACCCCTCCTACCTGTATATACACACATATAGAGACCCCTCCTACCTGTATATACACACATATAGAGACCCCTCCTACCTGTATATACACAGCACATATAGAGACCCCTCCTACCTGTATATACACACATATAGAGACCCTCCTACCTGTATATACACAGGACATATAGAGACCCCTCCTACCTGTATATACACACAGCACATATAGAGACCCCTCCTACCTGTATATACACATATAGAGACCCCTCCTACCTGTATATACACACATATAGAGACCCCTCCTACCTGTATATACACACATATAGAGACCCCTCCTACCTGTATATACACAGCACATATAGAGACCCCTCCTACCTGTATATACACACATATAGAGACCCCTCCTACCTGTATATACACACATACAGAGACCCCTCCTACCTGTATACACACACATATAGAGACCCCTCCTACCTGTATATACACACATATAGAGACCCCTCCTACCTGTATATACACACATATAGAGACCCCTCCTACTTGTATATACACATATATAGAGACCCCTCCTACCTGTATATACACAGGACATATAGAGACCCCTCCTACCTGTATATACACACATAAAGAGACCCCTCCTACCTGTATATACACAGGACATATAGAGACCCCTCCTACCTGTATATACACACATATAGAGACCCTCCTACCTGTATATACACAGGACATATAGAGACCCCCTCCTACCTGTATATACACAGGACATATAGAGACCCCTCCTACCTGTATATACACACATATAGAGACCCCTCCTACCTGTATATACACACATATAGAGACCCTCCTACCTGTATATACACACATATAGAGACCCCTCCTACCTGTATATACACAGCACATATAGAGACCCCTCCTACCTGTATATACACAGGACATATAGAGACCCCTCCTACCTGTATATACACAGGACATATAGAGACCCCTCCTACCTGTATATACACACATATAGAGACCCCTCATACGTGTATATACACAGGACATATAGAGACCCCTCCTACCTGTATATACACACATATAGAGACCCCTCCTACCTGTATATACACACACATAGAGACCCCTCCTACCTGTATATACACACATATAGAGACCCCTCCTACCTGTATATACACACATATAGAGACCCCTCCTACCTGTATATACACAGGACATATAGAGACCCCTCCTACCTGTATATACACACAGGACATATAGAGACCCCTCCTACCTGTATATACACAGGACATATAGAGACCCCTCCTACCTGTATATACACAGGACATATAGAGACCCCTCCTACCTGTATATACACAGGACATATAGAGACCCCTCCTACCTGTATATACACAGGACATATAGAGACCCCTCCTACCTGTATATACACAGGACATATAGAGACCCCTCCTACCTGTATATACACACATATAGAGACCCCTTCTACCTGTATATACACAGGACATATAGAGACCCCTCCTACCTGTATATACACAGGACATATAGAGACCCCTCCTACCTGTATATACACACATATAGAGACCCCTCCTACCTGTATATACACAGGACATATAGAGACCCCTCCTACCTGTATATACACAGGACATATAGAGACCCCTCCTACCTGTATATACACAGGACATATAGAGACCCCTCCTACCTGTATATACACAGGACATATAGAGACCCCTCCTACCTGTATATACACACATATAGAGACCCCTTCTACCTGTATATACACAGGACATATAGAGACCCCTCCTACCTGTATATACACACATATAGAGACCCCTCCTACCTGTATATACACAGGACATATAGAGACCCCTCCTACCTGTATATACACAGGACATATAGAGACCCCTCCTACCTGTATATACACACATATAGAGACCCCTCATACGTGTATATACACAGGACATATAGAGACCCCTCCTACCTGTATATACACACATATAGAGACCCCTCCTACCTGTATATACACACAATAGAGACCCCTCCTACCTGTATATACACACATATAGAGACCCCTCCTACCTGTATATACACACATATAGAGACCCCTCCTACCTGTATATACACAGGACATATAGAGACCCCTCCGACCTGTATATACACACATATAGAGACCCCTCCTACCTGTATATACACAGGACATATAGAGACCCCTCCTACCTGTATATACACAGGACATATAGAGACCCCTCCGACCTGTATATACACACAGATAGAGACCCTCTCCTACCTGTATACACATATAGAGACCCCTCCTACCTGTATATACACACATATAGAGACCCCTCCCACCTGTATATACACACATATAGAGACCCCTCCTACCTGTATATACACAGGACATATAGAGACCCCTCCGACCTGTATATACACACATATAGAGACCCCTCCTACCTGTATATACACAGGACATATAGAGACCCCTCCTACCTGTATATACACACGACATATAGAGACCCCTCCTACCTGTATATACACAGGACATATAGAGACCCCCTCCGACCTGTATATACACAAATATAGAGACCCCTCCGACCTGTATATACACACATATAGAGACCCCCTCCTACCTGTATATACACAGGACATATAGAGACCCTCCGACCTGTATATACACACATATAGAGACCCCTCCTACCTGTATATACACAGGACATATAGAGACCCCTCCTACCTGTATATACACAGGACATATAGAGACCCCTCCTACCTGTATATACACAGGACATATAGAGACCCCTCCGACCTGTATATACACACATATAGAGACCCCTCCTACCTGTATATATACACAGCACATATAGAGACCCCTCCTACCTGTATATACACACATATAGAGACCCCTCCTACCTGTATATACACACAGGACATATAGAGACCCCTCCTACCTGTATATACACATATATAGAGACCCCTCCTACCTGTATATACACACATATAGAGACCCCTCCTACCTGTATATACACACATATAGAGACCCCTCCTACCTGTATATACACAGCACATATAGAGACCCCTCCTACCTGTATATACACAGGACATATAGAGACCCCTCCTACCTGTATATACACACATATAGAGACCTCTCCTACCTGTATATACACAGGACATATAGAGACCCCTCCTACCTGTATATACACAGGACATATAGAGACCCCTCCTACCTGTATATACACACATATAGAGACCCCTCCTACCTGTATATACACACATATAGAGACCCCTCCTACCTGTATATACAAAGCACATATAGAGACCCCTCCTACCTGTATATACACATATAGAGACCCCTCCTACCTGTATATACACACATATAGAGACCCCTCCTACCTGTATATACACAGCACATATAGAGACCCCTCCTACCTGTATATACACAGCACATATAGAGACCCCTCCTACCTGTATATACACAGGACATATAGAGACCCCTCCTACCTGTATATACACACACATATAGAGACCCCTCCTACCTGTATATACACATATAGAGACCCCTCCACCTGTATATACACACATATAGAGACCCCTCCTACCTGTATATACACACATATAGAGACCCCTCCTACCTGTATATACACAGGACATATAGAGACCCCTCCTACCTGTATATACACACATATAGAGACCCCTCCTACCTGTATATACACAGGACATATAGAGACCCCTCCTATCTGTATATACACATATATAGAGACCCCTCCTACCTGTATATACACAGCACATATAGAGACCCCTCCTACCTGTATATACACACATATAGAGACCCCTCCTACCTGTATATACACACATATAGAGACCCCTCCTACCTGTATATACACAGCACATATAGAGACCCCTCCTACCTGTATATACACACAAATAGAGACCCCTCCTACCTGTATATACACAGCACATATAGAGACCCCTCCTACCTGTATATACACAGGACATATAGAGACCCCTCCTACCTGTATATACACAGCACATATAGACCCCTCCTACCTGTATATACACACATATAGAGACCCCTCCTACCTGTATATACACAGCACATATAGAGACCCCTCCTACCTGTATATACACACATATAGAGACCCCTCCTACCTGTATATACACACACATATAGAGACCCCTCCTACCTGTATATACACACATATAGAGACCCCTCCTACCTGTATATACACAGCACATATAGAGACCCCTCCTACCTGTATATACACAGGACATATAGAGACCCCTCCTACCTGTATATACACAGCACATATAGAGACCCCTCCTACCTGTATATACACAGGACATATAGAGACCCCTCCTACCTGTATATACACATATATAGAGACCCCTCCTACCTGTATATACACACATATAGAGACCCCTCCTACCTGTATATACACAGCACATATAGAGACCCCTCCTACCTGTATATACACAGGACATATAGAGACCCCTCCTACCTGTATATACACAGCACATATAGAGACCCCTCCTACCTGTATATACACAGGACATATAGAGACCCCTCCTACCTGTATATACACATATATAGAGACCCCTCCTACCTGTATACACACAGGACATATAGAGACCCCTCCTACCTGTATATACACACATATAGAGACCCCTCCTACCTGTATATACACAGGACATATAGAGACCCCTCCTACCTGTATATACACACATATAGAGACCCCTCCTACCTGTATATACACAGCACATATATAGAGACCCCTCCTACCTGTATATACACACATATAGAGACCCCTCCTACCTGTATATACACAGGACATATAGAGACCCCTCCTACCTGTATATACACACATATAGAGACCCCTCCTACCTGTATATACACAGGACATAATGAGACCCCTCCTACCTGTATATACACACATATAGAGACCTCTCCTACCTGTATATACACACATATAGAGACCCCTCCTACCTGTATATACACACATAATGAGACCCCTCCTACCTGTATATACACACATATAGAGACCCCTCCTACCTGTATATACACACATATAGAGACCCCTCCTACCTGTATATACACAGGACATATAGAGACCCCTCCTACCTGTATATACACATATAGAGACCCCTCCTACCTGTATATACACACATATAGAGACACCTCCTACCTGTATATACACACATATAGAGACCCCTCCTACCTGTATATACACAGGACATATAGAGACCCCTCCTAACCTGTATATACACACATATAGAGACCCCCTCCTACCTGTATATACACATATATAGCGACCCCTCCTACCTGTATATACACAGCACATATAGAGACCCCCTCCTACCTGTATATACACACATATAGAGACCCCTCCTACCTGTATATACACAGCACATATAGAGACCCCTCCTACCTGTATATACACACATATAGAGACCCCTCCTACCTGTATATACACAGCACATATAGAGACCCCTCCTACCTGTATATACACAGGACATATAGAGACCCCTCCTACCTGTATATACACACATATAGAGACCCCTCCTACCTGTATATACACAGCACATATAGAGACCCCTCCTACCTGTATATACACACATATAGAGACCCCTCCTACCTGTATATACAAAGGACATATAGAGACCCCTCCTACCTGTATATACACACATATAGAGACCCCTCCTACCTGTATATACACACATATAGAGACCCCTCCTACCTGTATATACACACATATAGAGACCCCTCCTACCTGTATATACACACATATAGAGACCCCTCCTACTTGTATATACACATATATAGAGACCCCTCCTACCTGTATATACACAGGACATATAGAGACCCCTCCTACCTGTATATACACACATACAGAGACCCCTCCTACCTGTATATACACAGGACATATAGAGACCCCTCCTACCTGTATATACACACATATAGAGTCCCCTCCTACCTGTATATACACACATATAGAGACCCCTCCTACCTGTATATACACACATATAGAGACCCCCTCCTACCTGTATATACACAGGACATATAGAGACCCCTCCTACCTGTATATACACACATATAGAGACCCCTCCTACCTGTATATACACACATATAGAGAGCCCTCCTACCTGTATATACACACACATATAGAGACCCCCTCCTACCTGTATATACACACATACAGAGACCCCTCCTACCTGTATATACACAGGACATATAGAGACCCCTCCTACCTGTATATACACACATATAGAGACCCCTCCTACCTGTATATACACACATATAGAGACCCCTCCTACCTGTATATACACACATATAGAGACCCCTCCTACCTGTATATACCAGGACATATAGAGACCCCCTCCTACCTGTATATACACACATATAGAGACCCCTCCTACCTGTATATACACACATATAGAGAGCCCTCCTACCTGTATATACACAGCACATATAGAGACCCCTCCTACCTGTATATACACACATATAGAGACCCCTCCTACCTGTATATACACAGGACATATAGAGACCCCTCCTACCTGTATATACACACAGCACATATAGAGACCCCTCCTACCTGTATATACACATATATAGAGACCCCTCCTACCTGTATATACACATATAGAGACCCCTCCTACCTGTATATACACACATATAGAGACCCCTCCTACCTGTATATACACACATATAGAGACCCCTCCTACCTGTATATACACAGCACATATAGAGACCCCTCCTACCTGTATATACACACATATAGAGACCCCTCCTACCTGTATATACACACATACAGAGACCCCTCCTACCTGTATACACACACATATAGAGACCCCTCCTACCTGTATATACACACATATAGAGACCCCTCCTACCTGTATATACACACATATAGAGACCCCTCCTACTTGTATATACACATATATAGAGACCCCTCCTACCTGTATATACACAGGACATATAGAGACCCCTCCTACCTGTATATACACACATACAGAGACCCCTCCTACCTGTATATACACAGGACATATAGAGACCCCTCCTACCTGTATATACACACATATAGAGACCCCTCCTACCTGTATATACACAGGACATATAGAGACCCCTCCTACCTGTATATACACAGGACATATAGAGACCCCTCCTACCTGTATATACACACATATAGAGACCCCTCCTACCTGTATATACACACATATAGAGACCCCTCCTACCTGTATATACACACATATAGAGACCCCTCCTACCTGTATATACACAGCACATATAGAGACCCCTCCTACCTGTATATACACAGGACATATAGAGACCCCTCCTACCTGTATATACACAGGACATATAGAGACCCCTCCTACCTGTATATACACACATATAGAGACCCCTCATACGTGTATATACACAGGACATATAGAGACCCCTCCTACCTGTATATACACACATATAGAGACCCCTCCTACCTGTATATACACACACATAGAGACCCCTCCTACCTGTATATACACACACATAGAGACCCCTCCTACCTGTATATACACACATATAGAGACCACTCCTACCTGTATATACACAGGACATATAGAGACCCCTCCTACCTGTATATACACACAGGACATATAGAGACCCCTCCTACCTGTATATACACACATATAGAGACCCCTCCTACCTGTATATACACAGGACATATAGAGACCCCTCCTACCTGTATATACACAGGACATATAGAGACCCCTCCTACCTGTACATACACAGGACATATAGAGACCCCTCCTACCTGTATATACACAGGACATATAGAGACCCCTCCTACCTGTATATACACACATATAGAGACCCCTTCTACCTGTATATACACAGGACATATAGAGACCCCTCCTACCTGTATATACACAGGACATATAGAGACCCCTCCTACCTGTATATACACACATATAGAGACCCTCCTACCTGTATATACACAGGACATATAGAGACCCCTCCTACCTGTATATACACAGGACATATAGAGACCCCTCCTACCTGTATATACACAGGACATATAGAGACCCCTCCTACCTGTATATACACAGGACATATAGAGACCCCTCCTACCTGTATATACACAGGACATATAGAGACCCCTCCTACCTGTATATACACACATATAGAGACCCCTCCTACCTGTATATACACACATATAGAGACCCTCCTACCTGTATATACAACAGGACATATAGAGACCCCTCCTACCTGTATATACACAGGACATATAGAGACCCCTCCTACCTGTATATACACACATATAGAGACCCCTCATACGTGTATATACACAGGACATATAGAGACCCCTCCTACCTGTATATACACACATATAGAGACCCCTCCTACCTGTATATACACACACATAGAGACCCCTCCTACCTGTATATACACACATATAGAGACCCCTCCTACCTGTATATACACACATATAGAGACCCCTCCTACCTGTATATACACAGGACATATAGAGACCCCTCCGACCTGTATATACACACATATAGAGACCCCTCCTACCTGTATATACACAGGACATATAGAGACCCCTCCTACCTGTATATACACAGGACATATAGAGACCCCTCCGACCTGTATATACACACATATAGAGACCTCTCCTACCTGTATATACACATATAGAGACCCCTCCTACCTGTATATACACACATATAGAGACCCCTCCCACCTGTATATACACACATATAGAGACCCCTCCTACCTGTATATACACAGGACATATAGAGACCCCTCCGACCTGTATATACACACATATAGAGACCCCTCCTACCTGTATATACACAGGACATATAGAGACCCCTCCTACCTGTATATACACAGGACATATAGAGACCCCTCCTACCTGTATATACACAGGACATATAGAGACCCCTCCTACCTGTATATACACAGGACATATAGAGACCCCTCCGACCTGTATATACACACATATAGAGACCCCTCCTACCTGTATATACACACATATAGAGACCCCTCCTACCTGTATATACACACATATAGAGACCCCTCCTACCTGTATATACACAGGACATATAGAGACCCCTCCGACCTGTATATACACACATATAGAGACCCCTCCTACCTGTATATACACACATATAGAGACCCCTCCTACCTGTATATACACAGGACATATAGAGACCCCTCCGACCTGTATATACACACATATAGAGACCCCTCCTACCTGTATATACACAGGACATATAGAGACCCCTCCTACCTGTATATACACAGGACATATAGAGACCCCTCCTACCTGTATATACACAGGACATATAGAGACCCCTCCGACCTGTATATACACACATATAGAGACCCCTCCTACCTGTATATACACAGCACATATAGAGACCCCTCCTACCTGTATATACACACATATAGAGACCCCTCCTACCTGTATATACACACAGGACATATAGAGACCCCTCCTACCTGTATATACACATATATAGAGACCCCTCCTACCTGTATATACACACATATAGAGACCCCTCCTACCTGTATACACACATATAGAGACCCCTCCTACCTGTATATACACAGCACATATAGAGACCCCTCCTACCTGTATATACACAGGACATATAGAGACCCCTCCTACCTGTATATACACACATATAGAGACCTCTCCTACCTGTATATACACAGGACATATAGAGACCCCTCCTACCTGTATATACACAGGACATATAGAGACCCCTCCTACCTGTATATACACACATATAGAGACCCCTCCTACCTGTATATACACACATATAGAGACCCCTCCTACCTGTATATACACAGCACATATAGAGACCCCTCCTACCTGTATATACACATATAGAGACCCCTCCTACCTGTATATACACACATATAGAGACCCCTCCTACCTGTATATACACAGCACATATAGAGACCCCTCCTACCTGTATATACACAGCACATATAGAGACCCCTCCTACCTGTATATACACAGGACATATAGAGACCCCTCCTATCTGTATATACACATATATAGAGACCCCTCCTACCTGTATATACACAGCACATATAGAGACCCCTCCTACCTGTATATACACACATATAGAGACCCCTCCTACCTGTATATACACACATATAGAGACCCCTCCTACCTGTATATACACAGCACATATAGAGACCCCTCCTACCTGTATATACACACAAATAGAGACCCCTCCTACCTGTATATACACAGCACATATAGAGACCCCTCCTACCTGTATATACACAGGACATATAGAGACCCCTCCTACCTGTATATACACAGCACATATAGACCCCTCCTACCTGTATATACACACATATAGAGACCCCTCCTACCTGTATATACACAGCACATATAGAGACCCCTCCTACCTGTATATACACACATATAGAGACCCCTCCTACCTGTATATACACACACATATAGAGACCCCTCCTACCTGTATATACACACATATAGAGACCCCTCCTACCTGTATATACACAGCACATATAGAGACCCCTCCTACCTGTATATACACAGGACATATAGAGACCCCTCCTACCTGTATATACACAGCACATATAGAGACCCCTCCTACCTGTATATACACAGGACATATAGAGACCCCTCCTACCTGTATATACACATATATAGAGACCCCTCCTACCTGTATATACACACATATAGAGACCCCTCCTACCTGTATATACACAGCACATATAGAGACCCCTCCTACCTGTATATACACAGGACATATAGAGACCCCTCCTACCTGTATATACACAGCACATATAGAGACCCCTCCTACCTGTATATACACAGGACATATAGAGACCCCTCCTACCTGTATATACACACATATAGAGACCCCTCCTACCTGTATATACACAGGACATATAGAGACCCCTCCTACCTGTATATACACAGCACATATAGAGACCCCTCCTACCTGTATATACACAGGACATATAGAGACCCCTCCTACCTGTATATACACATATATAGAGACCCCTCCTACCTGTATACACACAGGACATATAGAGACCCCTCCTACCTGTATATACACACATATAGAGACCCCTCCTACCTGTATATACACACATATAGAGACCCCTCCTACCTGTATATACACAGGACATATAGAGACCCCTCCTACCTGTATATACACACATATAGAGACCCCTCCTACCTGTATATACACAGCACATATATAGAGACCCCTCCTACCTGTATATACACACATATAGAGACCCCTCCTACCTGTATATACACACATAATGAGACCCCTCCTACCTGTATATACACACATATAGAGACCCCTCCTACCTGTATATACACACATATAGAGACCCCTCCTACCTGTATATACACAGGACATATAGAGACCCCTCCTACCTGTATATACACATATAGAGACCCCTCCTACCTGTATATACACAGGACATATAGAGACCCCTCCTACCTGTATATACACAGCACATATAGAGACCCCTCCTACCTGTATATACACAGGACATATAGAGACCCCTCCTACCTGTATATACACACATATAGAGACCCCTCCTACCTGTATATACACACATATAGAGACCCCTCCTACCTGTATATACACACATAGAGACCCCTCCTACCTGTATATACACACATATAGAGACCCCTCCTACCTGTATATACACAGGACATATAGAGACCCCTCCTACCTGTATATACACACATAATGAGACCCCTCCTACCTGTATATACACACATATAGAGACCTCTCCTACCTGTATATACACACATATAGAGACCCCTCCTACCTGTATATACACATATAGAGACCCCTCCTACCTGTATATACACAGGACATATAGAGACCCCTCCTACCTGTATATACACAGCACATATAGAGACCCCTCCTACCTGTATATACACAGGACATATAGAGACCCCTCCTACCTGTATATACACACATATAGAGACCCCTCCTACCTGTATATACACACATATAGAGACCCCTCCTACCTGTATATACACAGGACATATAGAGACCCCTCCTACCTGTATATACACACATATAGAGACCCCTCCTACCTGTATATACACACATATAGAGACCCCTCCTACCTGTATATACACACATAATGAGACCCCTCCTACCTGTATATACACACATATAGAGACCTCTCCTACCTGTATATACACACATATAGAGACCCCTCCTACCTGTATATACACATATAGAGACCCCTCCTACCTGTATATACACAGGACATATAGAGACCCCTCCTACCTGTATATACACAGCACATATAGAGACCCCTCCTACCTGTATATACACAGGACATATAGAGACCCCTCCTACCTGTATATACACACATATAGAGACCCCTCCTACCTGTATATACACACACATATAGAGACCCCTCCTACCTGTATATACACACATATAGAGACCCCTCCTACCTGTATATACACATATAGAGACCCCTCCTACCTGTATATACACACATATAGAGACCCCTCCTACCTGTATATACACACATATAGAGACCCCTCCTACCTGTATATACACAGGACATATAGAGACCCCTCCTACCTGTATATACACAGCACATATAGAGACCCCTCCTACCTGTATATACACACACATAGAGACCCCTCCTACCTGTATATACACACATATAGAGACCCCTCCTACCTGTATATACACACATATAGAGACCCCTCCTACCTGTATATACACAGCACATAGAGACCTCTTCTACCTGTATATACACACATATAGAGACCCCTCCTACCTGTATATACACAGCACATATAGAGACCCCTCCTACCTGTATATACACAGGACATATAGAGACCCCTCCTACCTGTATATACACAGGACATATAGAGACCCCTCCTACCTGTATATACACAGGACATATAGAGACCCCTCCTACCTGTATATACACAGCACATATAGAGACCCCTCCTACCTGTATATACACACACATATAGAGACCCCTCCTACCTGTATATACACACATATAGAGACCCCTCCTACCTGTATATACACATATAGAGACCCCTCCTACCTGTATATACACAGGACATATAGAGACCCCTCCTACCTGTATATACACATATATAGAGACCCCTCCTACCTGTATATACACACATATAGAGACCCCTCCTACCTGTATATACACACATATAGAGACCCCTCCTACCTGTATATACACAGCACATATAGAGACCCCTCCTACCTGTATATACACAGCACATATAGAGACCCCTCCTACCTGTATATACACATATAGAGACCCCTCCTACCTGTATATACACAGCACATATAGAGACCTCTCCTACCTGTATATACACATATAGAGACCCCTCCTACCTGTATATACACACATATAGAGACCCCTCCTACCTGTATATACACAGCACATATAGAGACCCCTCCTACCTGTATATACACATATAGAGACCCCTCCTACCTGTATATACACACATATAGAGACCCCTCCTACCTGTATATACACAGCACATATAGAGACCCCTCCTACCTGTATATACACACATATAGAGACCCCTCCTACCTGTATATACACAGGATATATAGAGACCCCTCCTACCTGTATATACACATATAGAGACCCCTCCTACCTGTATATACACATATAGAGACCCCTCCTACCTGTATATACACAGCACATATAGAGACCTCTCCTACCTGTATATACACATATAGAGACCCCTCCTACCTGTATATACACACATATAGAGACCCCTCCTACCTGTATATACACAGCACATATAGAGACCCCTCCTACCTGTATATACACATATAGAGACCCCTCCTACCTGTATATACACACATATAGAGACCCCTCCTACCTGTATATACACAGCACATATAGAGACCCCTCCTACCTGTATATACACACATATAGAGACCCCTCCTACCTGTATATACACAGGATATATAGAGACCCCTCCTACCTGTATATACACATATAGAGACCCCTCCTACCTGTATATACACAGGACATATAGAGACCCCTCCTACCTGTATATACACAGGACATATAGAGACACCTCCTACCTGTATATACACAGCACATATAGAGACCCCTCCTACCTGTATATACACAGGACATATAGAGACCCCTCCTACCTGTATATACACAGCACATATAGAGACCCCTCCTACCTGTATATACACACATATAGAGACCCCTCCTACCTGTATATACACACATATAGAGACCCCTCCTACCTGTATATACACAGGACATATAGAGACCCCTCCTACCTGTATATACACACATATAGAGACCCCTCCTACCTGTATATACACACATATAGAGACCCCTCCTACCTGTATATACACAGGACATATAGAGACCCCTCCTACCTGTATATACACACATATAGAGACCCCTCCTACCTGTATATACACACACATATAGACCCCTCCTACCTGTATATACACACATATAGAGACCCCTCCTACCTGTATATACACACATATAGAGACCCCTCCTACCTGTATATACACAGCACATATAGAGACCCCTCTTACCTGTATATACACAGCACATATAGAGACCCCTCCTACCTGTATATACACACATATAGAGACCCCTCCTACCTGTATATACACAGGACATATAGAGACCCCTCCTACCTGTATATACACAGGACATATAGAGACCCCTCCTACCTGTATATACACACATATAGAGACCCCTCCTACCTGTATATACACACATATAGAGACCCCTCCTACCTGTATATACACACACATATAGACCCCTCCTACCTGTATATACACACATATAGAGACCCCTCCTACCTGTATATACACACATATAGAGACCCCTCCTACCTGTATATACACAGCACATATAGAGACCCCTCCTACCTGTATATACACAGGACATATAGAGACCCCTCCTACCTGTATATACACAGGACATATAGAGACCCCTCTTACCTGTATATACACAGCACATATAGAGACCCCTCCTACCTGTATATACACACATATAGAGACCCCTCCTACCTGTATATACACAGGACATATAGAGACCCCTCCTACCTGTATATACACAGGACATATAGAGACCCCTCCTACCTGTATATACACAGGACATATAGAGACCCCTCTTACCTGTATATACACAGCACATATAGAGACCCCTCCTACCTGTATATACACACATATAGAGACCCCTCCTACCTGTATATACACAGCACATATAGAGACCCCTCCTACCTGTATATACACACATATAGAGACCCCTCCTACCTGTATATACACAGGACATATAGAGACCCCTCCTACCTGTATATACACACATATAGAGACCTCTCCTACCTGTATATACACATATAGAGACCCCTCCTACCTGTATATACACAGCACATATAGAGACCCCTCCTACCTGTATATACACAGCACATATAGAGACCCCTCCTACCTGTATATACACAGCACATATAGAGACCCCTCCTACCTGTATATACACACATATAGAGACCCCTCCTACCTGTATATACACACATATAGAGACCCCTCCTACCTGTATATACACACATATAGAGACCCCTCCTACCTGTATATACACACATATAGAGACCCCTCCTACCTGTATATACACAGCACATATAGAGACCCCTCCTACCTGTATATACACATATAGAGACCCCTCCTACCTGTATATACACACATATATAGAGACCCCTCCTACCTGTATATACACACACATATAGAGACCCCTCCTACCTGTATATACACACACATATAGAGACCCCTCCTACCTGTATATACACAGGACATATAGAGACCCCTCCTACCTGTATATACACACATATATAGAGACCCCTCCTACCTGTATATACACAGCACATATAGAGACCCCTCCTACCTGTATATACACACACATAGAGACCCCTCCTACCTGTATATACACACATATAGAGACCCCTCCTACCTGTATATACACACATATAGAGACCCCTCCTACCTGTATATACACAGGACATAGAGACCCCTCCTACCTGTATATACACACATATAGAGACCCCTCCTACCTGTATATACACAGCACATATAGAGACCCCTCCTACCTGTATATAGTGAGGATGATATCTGTATAACGTGCAGTAAGGATGAGCAGTGGGCGGAGCCTGAGTACCAGGAACCCTGGGAGCTCCCGCCCGCTGCATTGTGGGATGTGTAGTCTTTATACGAGAGACAGAATAAAAGGAAGAGAGAAAGAAACTACATTACCCAGAAATCCCCACTGCGTCCAGCAGCCCTGAGATATACCGGTATATACTCTATATACACCCACCCTCATATATACCGGTATATACACACACCAACCCTGATATATACTGGTATATACTCTATATACACACACCCACCCTGATATATACCGGTATATACTCTATATACACACACCCACCCTGATATATACCGGTATATACTCTATATACACACACCCACCCTCATATATACTGGTATATACACACCAACCCTCATATATACCGGTATATACTCTATATACACCCACCCTCATATATACTGGTATATACACACACCAACCCTGATATATACTGGTATATATTCTATATACACCCACCCTCATATATACTGGTATATACTCTATATACACACACCCACCCTCATATATACTGGTATATACACACACCAACCCTGATATATACCGTTATATACTCTATATACACACACCAACCCTGATATATACTGGTATATACTCTATATACACACACCCACCCTGATATATACCGGTATATACTCTATATACACACACCCACCCTCATATATACTGGTATATACACACACCAACCCTGATATATACTGGTATATACTCTATATACACACACCCACCCTGATATATACCGGTATATACTCTATATACACCCACCCTCATATATACTGGTATATACACACACCAACCCTGATATATACCAGTATATACTCTATATACACACACCCACCCTCATATATACCGGTATATACTCTATATACACACACCAACCCTGATATATACCGGTATATACTCTATATACACCCACCCTCATATATACTGGTATATACACACACCAACCCTGATATGTACCAGTATATACTCTATATACACACACCCACCCTCATATATACCGGTATATACTCTATATACACACACCAACCCTGATATATACCGGTATATACTCTATATACACCCACCCTCATATATACTGGTATATACACACACCAACCCTGATATACACTCAGCGGCCACTTTATTAGGTACACCATGCTAGTAACGGGTCGGACCCCCTTTTGCCTTCAGAACGGCCCCAATTCTTGGTGGCATAGATACAACAAGGTGCTGGAAGCTTCCTCAGAGATTTTGGTCCATATTGACATGATGACATCACACAGTTGCCGCAGATTTGTCGGCTGCACATCCATGATGCCAATCTCCCGTTCCACCACATCCCAAAGATGCTCTATTGGATTGAGATCTGGTGACTGTGGAGGCCATTGGAGTACAGTGACCTCATTGTCATGTTCAAGAAACCAGTCTGAGATGATTCTAGCTTTATGACATGGCGCATTATCCTGCTGAAAGTCGCCATCAGATGTTGGGTCCATTGTGGTCATAAAGGGATGGACATGGTCAGCAACAATACTCAGGTAGGCTGTGGCGTTACAACCATGCTCAATTGGTACCAAGGGGCCCAAAGAGTGCCAAGAAAATATTCCCCACACCATGACACCACCACCACCAGCCTGAACCGTTGATACAAGGCAGGATGGATCCATGCTTTCATGTTGTTGACGCCAAATTCTGACCCTACCATCCGAATGTCGCAGCAGAAATCGAGACTCATCAGACCAGGCAACGTTTTTCCAATCTTCTACTGTCCAATTTCGATGAGCTTGTGCATCTTGTGTGACATGTGTGTGTGTCCTGTGACCTATCAGAGTGTGACATGTGTCCTGTGACCTATCAGAGAGTGATATGTATGTGTCCTGTGACCTATCAGAGTGTGACATGTGTCCTGTGACCTATCAGAGTGTGATATGTGTCCTGTGACCTATCAGAGTGTGACATGTATGTGTCCTGTGGCCTATCAGAGTGTGACATGTATGTGTCCTGTGACCTATCAGAGAGTGATATGTGTCCTGTGACCTATCAGAGTGACATGTGTGTGTCCTGTGACCTATCAGAGTGATATGTATGTGTCCTGTGACCTATCAGAGTGTGACATGTGTCCTGTGACCTATCAGAGTGATATGTATGTGTCCTGTGACCTATCAGAGTGATATGTGTCCTGTGACCTATCAGAGAGTGACATGTATGTGTCCTGTGACCTATTAGAGTGTGATATGTGTCCTGTGACCTATCAGAGTGTGACATGTATGTGTCCTGTGACCTATCAGAGAGTGATATGTGTCCTGTGACCTATCAGAGTGACATGTGTGTGTCCTGTGACCTATCAGAGTGATATGTATGTGTCCTGTGACCTATCAGAGTGTGACATGTGTCCTGTGACCTATCAGAGTGATATGTATGTGTCCTGTGACCTATCAGAGTGATATGTGTCCTGTGACCTATCAGAGAGTGACATGTATGTGTCCTGTGACCTATCAGAGTGTGATATGTGTGATATGTGTCCTGTGACCTATCAGAGTGATATGTGTCCTGTGACCTATCAGAGTGTGACATGTGTCCTGTGACCTATCAGAGTGTGACATGTGTCCTGTGACCTATCAGAGTGATATGTGTCCTGTGACCTATCAGAGTGATATGTATGTGTCCTGTGACCTATCAGAGTGATATGTGTCCTGTGACCTATCAGAGAGTGACATGTATGTGTCCTGTGACCTATCAGAGTGTGATATGTGTCCTGTGACCTATCAGAGTGATATGTGTCCTGTGACCTATCAGAGTGATATGTGTCCTGTGACCTATCAGAGAGTGATATGTGTCCTGTGACCTATCAGAGTGTGATATGTGTCCTGTGACCTATCAGAGTGTGATATGTATGTGTCTTGTGACCTATCAGAGAGTGACATGTATGTGTCCTGTGACCTATCAGAGTGTGACATGTATGTGTCCTGTGACCTATCAGAGTGTGACATGTATGTGTCCTGTGACCTATCAGAGAGTGACATGTGTCCTGTGACCTATCAGAGTGTGATATGTGTCCTGTGACCTATCAGAGTGTGATGTGTCCTGTGACCTATCAGAGTGTGACATGTATGTGTCCTGTGACCTATCAGAGTGTGATATGTGTCCTGTGACCTATCAGATTGTGATATGTGTCCTGTGACCTATCAGAGTGTGACATGTATGTGTCCTGTGACCTATCAGAGTGATATGTATGTGTCCTGTGACCTATCAGAGTGTGACATGTGTGTGTCCTGTGACCTATCAGAGTGTGACATGTATGTGTCCTGTGACCTATCAGAGTGTGACATGTGTCCTGTGACCTATCAGAGTGATATGTGTCCTGTGACCTATCAGAGTGTGACATGTGTCCTGTGACCTATCAGAGTGTGATATGTGTCCTGTGACCTATCAGAGTGATATGTATGTGTCCTGTGACCTATCAGAGTGTGACATGTGTCCTGTGACCTATCAGAGTGTGACATGTATGTGTCCTGTGACCTATCAGAGTGATATGTATGTGTCCTGTGACCTATCAGAGTGTGACATGTGTCCTATGACCTATCAGAGTGTGATATGTGTCCTGTGACCTATCAGAGTGTGATATGTGTCCTGTGACCTATCAGAGTGATATGTATGTGTCCTGTGACCTATCAGAGTGATATGTATGTGTCCTGTGACCTATCAGAGTGTGATATGTGTCCTGTGACCTATCAGAGTGTGATATGTGTCCTGTGACCTATCAGAGAGTGACATGTATGTGTCCTGTGACCTATCAGAGTGTGACATGTGTCCTGTGACCTATCAGAGTGTGACATGTGTCCTGTGACCTATCAGAGTGTGACATGTGTCCTGTGACCTATCAGAGTGTGACATGTATGTGTCCTGTGACCTATCAGAGTGTGATATGTGTCCTGTGACCTATCAGAGTGTGATATGTGTCCTGTGACCTATCAGAGTGTGATATGTATGTGTCCTGTGACCTATCAGAGAGTGACATGTATGTGTCCTGTGACCTATCAGAGTGTGACATGTATGTGTCCTGTGACCTATCAGAGTGTGACATGTATGTGTCCTGTGACCTATCAGAGTGTGACATGTGTCCTGTGACCTATCAGAGTGATATGTGTCCTGTGACCTATCAGAGTGTGACATGTGTCCTGTGACCTATCAGAGTGATATGTGTCCTGTGACCTATCAGAGAGTGACATGTATGTGTCCTGTGACCTATCAGACTGTGACATGTGTCCTGTGACCTATCAGAGTGTGACATGTATGTGTCCTGTGACCTATCAGAGTGTGACATGTATGTGTCCTGTGACCTATCAGAGTGATATGTGTCCTGTGACCTATCAGAGTGACATGTGTCCTGTGACCTATCAGAGAGTGACATGTATGTGTCCTGTGACCTATCAGAGTGTGATATGTGTCCTGTGACCTATCAGAGTGTGACATGTGTGCTGTGACCTATCAGAGTGTGACATGTATGTGTCCTGTGACCTATCAGAGTGTGACATGTGTCCTGTGACCTATCAGAGAGTTGACATGTGTCCTGTGACCTATCAGAGTGATATGTATGTGTCCTGTGACCTATCAGAGAGTGACATGTGTGTGTCCTGTGACCTATCAGAGTGTGATATGTATGTGTCCTGTGACCTATCAGAGTGTGACATGTATGTGTCCTGTGACCTATCAGAGTGTGATATGTGTCCTGTGACCTATCAGAGTGTGACATGTGTCCTGTGACCTATCAGAGTGTGACATGTGTCCTGTGACCTATCAGAGTGTGATATGTGTCCTGTGACCTATCAGAGTGTGACATGTATGTGTCCTGTGACCTATCAGAGCGTGACATGTATGTGTCCTGTGACCTATCAGAGTGTGATATGTGTCCTGTGACCTATCAGAGTGTGACATGTGTCCTGTGACCTATCAGAGTGTGACATAGTAACATAGTAACATAGTAAACAAGGTTGAAAGAAGACAAGAGTCCATCAGGTTCAACCTAGGAGAATCCTACTGTGTCGATCCAGGAAGGCGAAAAACCCCCATGGGGCAGAAGACAACCGCCCCACCACATGGAGAAACTCCCCCCCCTCCCCCCCCCCCCCCCCCCCCCCCCGACTGCAATGGCAACCAGAACAATCCCCGGATCAACGTATCACCAGAAATCTAATGCCCATAACTTGTAATATTATATTGTTCAAGAAAAGTATCAAGTCCTCCCATAAACTTATTTAATGAATCGGCCATGACAACCTCATGTGGCAGAGAGTCCCACAGTCTTACCGCTCGTACAGTAAAGAACCCGCGTCGATGCTGATGATAAAATCTTCTTTCCTCTAGACGTAGAGGATGCCCCCTTATGGTTACAGACCTAGGAGTAAGGAGACCCCTACAAAGATCTCTGTACTGTCCATTCATATATTTGTACATTGTGATCAGATTGCCCCTAAGACGTCTTTTTTCTAGCGTAAATAACCCCAAGCGTGATAACCTGTCCTGGTCCTGTAACCCACCCATTCCCTTAGTGACCTTTGTTGCCCTCCTCTGCACCCGCTCCAGTTCAGCTATGTCCTTCTTATATACCGGTGCCCAAAACTGTACACAGTATATACCATGTGTGGTCTGACCAGTGATTTATAAAGAGGCAAAACTATGTTCTCATCTTTAGCATCTCGACCTCTATTGATGCCTCCCATTATTTTATTAGCCTTGGCAGCTGCTGCCTGGCACTGATCACTATAGATGAGGTTACTGTCCACCAATACCCCCAGGTCCTTTTCGGCAGCAGGGTTACCCAGTGTTTTATTATTTAGCACATAACTGTACTTATTATTTCTATGGCCCAAATGCATAACCTTACATTTATCCACATTATACATCATTTGCCATTTCTCCGCCCAAGCTTCTAGCTTCTCCAAATCCCTCTGTAATATGATATTATCCTCCTCTGTACTGATTACTTTACCCAGTTTAGTATCATCTGCAAAAATGGAGATTCTACTCTGTAGCCCCTCTACAAGATCATTAATAAAAATATTAAAAAGAAGTGGACCCAACACTGACCCCTGAGGTACCCCACTAGTAACTAAAACCCAATCTGAATATGTTCCATCAATGACCACCCTCTGTTTTCTATCACACAACCAGTTACTTACCCATTTGCATACGTTTTCCCCGAGTCCCAGCATCCTCATTTTGTAGCCCGACCTTTCATGCGGCACAGTATCAAATGCCTTTGAAAAGTCCAGATACACAACATCCACAGCCTCCCCCAGGTCCAGTCTATAACTTACCTCTTCATAGAAGCCGATCAGATTAGTCTGACAGGACCGATCCCTCATAAATCCATGCTGGTGCTGCGTCATAAGATTATTTTCATTAAGATACTGCAATATAGCATCTCTTACAATCCCCTCAAATACTTTACCTACTATAGATGTTAGACTTACAGGCCTGTAGTTTCCAGGATCACTCCTTGACCCCTTCTTGAATATTGGTACCACATTAGCTATGCGCCAGTCCTGTGGAAGAATCCCTGTCGTAATAGAATCTTTAAATATTAGGAATATCTGTCTGTCCAACACAGTATTTAATTCTTGCAAAACTCTAGGATGGACCTTCTGGGCCTGGTGACTTATGGATTTTAATGTTTTAAGGCGTTTCCCCACTTCTTGTTGTGTTAGGCAGGTGAGATTTATGGGAGGATTAACATTATCCCTAGTCATATCGTCTGTTATGGGATTCGCCTCTGTGAATACAGTAGAGAAGAATGTATTTAGTAGATTGGCCTTTTCCTCTTCCCCCTCCACCATTACACCCAGATTATTTTTGAGGGGACCAACATTTTCGGTTTTAAGTCTTTTGTTATTTATATAGGTGAAGAACATTTTGGGATTCCTATTACTTTCTGTGGCTATCCTTCTTTCTGTTGCTATTTTTGCTTCTTTTATTTGCGTTTTACACATTCTATTCTTCTGTCTATAGTCGCTCAATTCTTCCCCACTACCTTCTTGTTTTAGTAGTCTGAATGCTTGTTTCTTATCATTTATTGCCCCCCTTACAGCTGAAGTTACCACATTGGATTTCTCTTATTTCTACTACGTTTATTCCCATATGGTATGTGTCGTTCACACGATTTACCCAGGATGCTCTTACATATGTCCCATTTCTCTTGTGTACTTTTATTTCTGAAGGCATTGTCCCAGTCTATGTTCCCAAGGTCCCCTCTTAGTTTTTGGAAATTAGCCTTCCTGAAATTTAATGTTTTTGTAGCCCCTCTGCTAATTATTTTATTGAAGGATAATTGAAAACTTACTATATTATGGTCACTATTACCACCTCTATTTTTGATATTCTGTCGGGCCTATTGGTTAAGATCAGGTCCAGAAGGGCCCCCCCTCTTGTTGGTTCCTCTACTAGTTGGGAAAGGTAATTATCTACTACTACTACTATTTCCAAAAACACGCTTCCCTTCCTAGAGCTGCAGGTTTCTGCTTTCCTATATATATTGGGTAGTTATAGTGCTTCGCTGCCGCATCTATTTGTCTTATAAGAAGATTTTCTGATTCTTCCACTATACTTGGAGGTTTATAACTCAATCCTATAAGAATTTTATTATTCTTCGTCCCTCCCCTCATTTCTACCCAAAGAGACTCCACATTATCATCACTTATATCCTCCCGCAGAATAGGCTTAAGGCATGATTTAACATATAGACAGACCCCTCCCCCTTTCTTATTTTTACAGTAATTTCTGAATAGACTATAACCCTGGATATTAACCGCCCAGTCATAGGTCTCGTCCAGCTATGTCTCGCTTATCCCCACTATATCATATTTCTCTTCAACCATTATGAGTTCTAATTCCTCAGCTTTATTAGTGAGGCTTCGAGCATTAGTATACATACATTTAATATATTTGTCCATGTATGTGTCCTGTGACCTATCAGAGTGACATGTGTCCTGTGACCTATCAGAGTGTGACATGTATGTGTCCTGTGACCTATCAGAGTGACATGTGTCCTGTGACCTATCAGAGTGTGACATGTATGTGTCCTGTGACCTATCAGAGTGTGACATGTGTCCTGTGACCTATCAGAGAGTGACATGTGTCCTGTGACCTATCAGAGAGTGATATGTATGTGTCCTGTGACCTATCAGAGTGTGACATGTGTCCTGTGACCTATCAGAGTGTGACATGTATGTGTCCTGTGACCTATCAGAGTGTGACATGTGTCCTGTGACCTATCAGAGTGACATGTATGTGTCCTGTGACCTATCAGAGTGTGATATGTGTCCTGTGACCTATCAGAGTGTGATATGTGTCCTGTGACCTATCAGAGTGTGACATGTATGTGTCCTGTGACCTATCAGAGTGTGACATGTGTCCTGTGACCTATCAGAGAGTGATATGTATGTGTCCTGTGACCTATCAGAGTGTGACATGTGTCCTGTGACCTATCAGAGTGTGACATGTATGTGTCCTGTGACCTATCAGAGTGTGACATGTGTCCTGTGACCTATCAGAGTGATATGTATGTGTCCTGTGACCTATCAGAGTGTGATATGTGTCCTGTGACCTATCAGAGTGTGACATGTGTCCTGTGACCTATCAGAGTGTGACATGTGTCCTGTGACCTATCAGATTGTGATATGTGTCCTGTGACCTATCAGAGAGTGACATGTATGTGTCCTGTGACCTATCAGAGAGTGACATGTATGTGTCCTGTGACCTATCAGAGTGATATGTGTCCTGTGACCTATCAGAGTGTGACATGTGTCCTGTGACCTATCAGAGTGTGACATGTGTCCTGTGACCTATCAGAGTGTGACATGTATGTGTCCTGTGACCTATCAGAGAGTGACATGTATGTGTCCTGTGACCTATCAGAGTGTGACATGTATGTGTCCTGTGACCTATCAGATTGTGATATGTGTCCTGTGACCTATCAGAGAGTGACATGTATGTGTCCTGTGACCTATCAGAGTGATATGTGTCCTGTGACCTATCAGAGTGTGACATGTGTCCTGTGACCTATCAGAGTGTGACATGTGTCCTGTGACCTATCAGAGTGTGACATGTGTCCTGTGACCTATCAGAGTGTGACATGTGTCCTGTGACCTATCAGAGTGTGACATGTGTCCTGTGACCTATCAGAGTGTGACATGTGTCCTGTGACCTATCAGAGTGTGACATGTGTCCTGTGACCTATCAGAGTGTGACATGTATGTGTCCTGTGACCTATCAGAGTGACATGTGTCCTGTGACCTATCAGAGTGTGACATGTATGTGTCCTGTGACCTATCAGAGTGACATGTATGTGTCCTGTGACCTATCAGAGTGTGACATGTATGTGTCCTGTGACCTATCAGAGAGTGATGTGTGTCCTGTGACCTATCAGAGTGACATGTATGTGTCCTGTGACCTATCAGAGTGTGATATGTGTCCTGTGACCTATCAGAGTGTGATATGTGTCCTGTGACCTATCAGAGTGATATGTGTCCTGTGACCTATCAGAGTGTGACATGTGTGTGTCCTGTGACCTATCAGAGTGATATGTGTCCTGTGACCTATCAGAGTGTGACATGTGTGTGTCCTGTGACCTATCAGAGTGATATGTGTCCTGTGACCTATCAGAGAGTGATATGTGTCCTGTGACCTATCAGAGTATGACATGTATGTGTCCTGTGACCTATCAGAGAGTGACATGTGTCCTGTGACCTATCAGAGTGTGATATGTGTCCTGTGACCTATCAGAGTGTGATATGTGTCCTGTGACCTATCAGAGTGTGATATGTGTCCTGTGACCTATCAGAGTGTGATATGTGTCCTGTGACCTATCAGTGTGACATGTATGTGTCCTGTGACCTATCAGAGAGTGATATGTGTCCTGTGACCTATCAGAGTGTGACATGTATGTGTCCTGTGACCTATCAGAGTGACATGTGTCCTGTGACCTATCAGAGTGTGACATGTATGTGTCCTGTGACCTATCAGAGTGACATGTGTCCTGTGACCTATCAGAGTGTGATATGTGTCCTGTGACCTATCAGAGTGTGATAGGTGTCCTGTGACCTATCAGAGTGTGACATGTGTCCTGTGACCTATCAGAGTGTGACATGTGTCCTGTGACCTATCAGAGAGTGATATGTGTCCTGTGACCTATCAGAGTGTGACATGTGTCCTGTGACCTATCAGAGTGTGACATGTGTGTGTCCTGTGACCTATCAGAGTGTGACATGTGTCTGTGACCTATCAGTGTGACATGTGTGTGTCCTGTGACCTATCAGAGTGACATGTATGTGTCCTGTGACCTATCAGAGTGTGACATGTATGTGTCGTGTGACCTATCAGAGTGTGACATGTGTCCTGTGACCTATCAGAGTGTGATGTGTCCTGTGACCTATCAGAGTGATATGTGTCCTGTGACCTATCAGAGAGTGACATGTGTGTGTCCTGTGACCTATCAGAGTGTGATATGTATGTGTCCTGTGACCTATCAGAGTGATATGTGTCCTGTGACCTATCAGAGTGTGATATGTGTCCTGTGACCTATCAGAGCGTGACATGTGTCCTGTGACCTATCAGAGAGTGACATGTATGTGTCCTGTGACCTATGACCCCTCCTGTGTTGAACGTTTACATACTTTATATGAATACACTGCGCATGTGTAGTACCGCCCCATTTTCTGTCTATAAAAATTAACACACATCAATAAAGGGGGCGCTTCTCAAACTTACATTACTGATACGTATATCAGAGTCTCTGTGTCCGTGATTTTAAGATGCAAACAGAACTGCAGCTGCTATACAGATATATTTGAAACCATCTTATACCTGGGTATTTGACTTTTCTCCATAGAGACGGATCAACATCTAAATTTAAACTTATCACTGATATATACCCTATATACACACACACAACAACCCTGATATATACCGGTATATACTCTATATCCACCCACCCACCCACCCTGATATATACTGGTATATACTCTATATCCACCCACCCACCCTGATATATACCAGTATATACACACACCAACCCTGATATATACCGGTATATACTATATATACACACCAACCCTGATATATACCGGTATATACTCTATATCCACCCGCCCACCCTGATATATACCAGTATATACACACACCAACCCTGATATATACCAGTATATACACACACCAACCCTGATATATACCGGTATATACTCTATATACACCCACCCACCCTGATATACACCGGTATATACTATATATACACACACCAACCCTGATATATACCGGTATATACTCTATACCAGTGATTTTCAACCTTTTTTGAGCCACGGCACACTTTTATACTTAAAAAATCCAGGGGCACACCACCAACCAAAATGGCACTAAAACAGGACATGTTATACATATAGTTAATAATATAGATTCTAAATGTATTTATACTCAATCAGTGTGAAACCTGGGCCTGTTTTCTTCTCCCCCTGTGCTTCTCTCCTGTGCTTCTCTCCCCCCTACTTCTCTCCTGTGCTTCTCTCCACCATACTTCTCTCCTGTGCTTCTCTCCAGTGCTTCTCTCCACCATACTTCTCCCCCCATGCTTCTCTCCTGTACTTCTCTCCACCATACTTCTCCCCCCTGCTTCTCTCCTGTGCTTCTCTCCACCATACTTCTCCCCCCATGCTTCTCTCCTGTGCTTCTCTCCACCATACTTCTCCCCCCTGCTTCTCTCCTGTGCTTCTCTCCACCATACTTCTCCCCCCTGCTTCTCTCCTGTGCTTCTCTCCACCATACTTCTCCCCCCTACTTCTCTCCACCATACTTCTCCCCCATGCTTCTCTCCTGTGCTTCTCTCCACCATACTTCTCCCCCCTACTTCTCTCCACCATACTTCTCCCCCCTACTTCTCTCCACCATACTTCTCCCCCCTGCTTCTCTCCACCATACTTCTCCCCCCTGCTTCTCTCCTGTGCTTCTCTTCACCATACTTCTCTCCTGTGCTTCTCTCCCCTGTGCTTCTCCCCCCTGCTTCTCTCCTGTGCTTCTCTCCACCATACTTCTCTCCTGTGCTTCTCTCCCCTGTGCTTCTCTCCCCCATGCTTCTCTCCACCATACTTCTCCCCCCATGCTTCTCTCCTGTGCTTCTCTCCCCCCTACTTCTCTCCACCATACTTCTCCCCCCTACTTCTCTCCTGTGCTTCTCTCCACCATACTTCTCCCCCCTGCTTCTCTCCTGTGCTTCTCTTTACCATACTTCTCTCCTGTGCTTCTCTCCCCCATGCTTCTCTCCACCATACTTCTCCCCCCTACTACTCTACTGTGCTTCTCTCCACCATACTTCTCCCCCTGCTTCTCTCCTGTGCTTCTCTCCACCATACTTCTCCCCCTGCTTCTCTCCTGTGCTTCTCTCCCCCATACTTCTCCCCCCTGCTTCTCTCCCCCATGCTTATCTCCTGTGCTTCTCTCCACCATACTTCTCCCCCCTGCTTCTCTCCTGTGCTTCTCAACCCCCAGGCTTCTCCCCCCTGCTTCTCTCCTGTGCTTCTCTCCACCATATTTCTCCCCTCTGCTTCTCCCCCCTGTGCTTCTCTCCATCATACTTCTCCCCCCTGCTTCTCTCCTGTACTTCTCTCCCCCATACTTCTCTCCTGTGCTTCTCCCCCCTGTGCTTCTCTCCCCCATACTTCTCCCCCCTGCTTCTCTCCCCCATGCTTCTCTCCTGTGCTTCTCTCCACCATACTTCTCCCCCTGCTTCTCTCCTGTGCTTCTCTCCCCATGCTTCTCCCCCCTGATTCTCTCCTGTGCTTCTCTCCACCATATTTCTCCCCTCTGCTTCTCCCCCCTGTGCTTCTCTCCTGTGCTTCTCTCCCCCATGCTTCTCCCCCCTGCTTCTCTCCTGTGCTTCTCTCCACCATACTTCTCCCCCTGCTTCTCTCCCCCATACTTCTCCCCCCTGCTTCTCTCCCCCATGCTTCTCTCCTGTGCTTCTCTCCACCATACTTCTCCCCCCTGCTTCTCTCCTGTGCTTCTCAACCCCCAGGCTTCTCCCCCCTGCTTCTCTCCTGTGCTTCTCTCCACCATATTTCTCCCCTCTGCTTCTCCCCCCTGTGCTTCTCTCCATCATACTTCTCCCCCCTGCTTCTCTCCTGTACTTCTCTCCCCCATACTTCTCTCCTGTGCTTCTCCCCCCTGTGCTTCTCTCCCCCATACTTCTCCCCCCTGCTTCTCTCCCCCATGCTTCTCTCCACCATACTTCTCCCCCCTGCTTCTCTCCTGTGCTTCTCTCCCCCATGCTTCTCCCCCCTGATTCTCTCCTGTGCTTCTCTCCACCATATTTCTCCCCTCTGCTTCTCCCCCCTGTGCTTCTCTCCATCATACTTCTCCCCCCTGCTTCTCTCCTGTACTTCTCTCCCCCATACTTCTCTCCTGTGCTTCTCCCCCCTGTGCTTCTCTCCATCATACTTCTCCCCCTGCTTCTCTCCTGCGCTTCTCTCCCCCATGTTTCGCTGCGCATTGCCGGGGAACAAAACACAGGGGCACCATAGTTTGGGGAACTTTCCCCGCGGCACACCCGACCATGTGCCACGGCACACTGGTTGCAAATCACTGCTCTATACACACCCACCCACCCTGATATACCCGTATATGTGGCAGCTGCTGTAGTGTGCCAGGCCTCAGGTGCTGGGGTATATGTGGCAGCTGCTGTAGTGTACCAGGCCTTAGGTGCTGGGGTATATGTGGCAGCTGCTGTAGTGTGCCAGGCCTTAGGTGCTGGGGTATATGTGGCAGCTGGTGTAGTGTGCCAGGCCTTAGGTGCTGGGGTATATGTGGCAGCTGGTGTAGTGTGCCAGGCCTTAGGTGCTGGGGTATATGTGGCAGCTGCTGTAGTGTGCCAGGCCTTAGGTGCTGGGGTATATGTGGCAGCTGGTGTAGTGTGCCAGGCCTTAGGTGCTGGGGTATATGTGGCAGCTGGTGTAGTGTGCCAGGCCTTAGGTGCTGGGGTATATGTGGCAGCTGGTGTAGTGTGCCAGGCCTTAGGTGCTGGGGTATATGTGGCAGCAGCTGCTGTAGTGTGCCAGGCCTTGGTGCTGAGGTATATGTGGCAGCTGCTGCTGTAGTGTGCCAGGCCTTAGGTGCTGGGGTATATGTGGCAGCTGGTGTAGTGTGCCAGGCCTTAGGTGCTGGGGTATATGTGTAGTGTGCCAGGCCTTAGTTGCTGGGGTATATGTGGCAGCTGCTGTAGTGTGCCAGGCCTTAGGTGCTGGGGCATATGTGGCAGCTGCTGCTGTAGTGTGTCAGGCCTTAGGTGCTGGGGTATATGTGGCAGCTGGTGTAGTGTGCCAGGCCTTAGGTGCTGGGGTATATGTGGCAGCTGCTGTAGTGTGCCAGGCCTTAGGGGCTGGGGTATATGTGGCAGCTGGTGTAGTGTGCCAGGCCTTAGGTGCTGGGGTATATGTGTAGTGTGCCAGGCCTTAGTTGCTGGGGTATATGTGGCAGCTGCTGTAGTGTGCCAGGCCTTAGGTGCTGGGGTATATGTGGCAGCTGGTGTAGTAGTGTGCCAGGCCTTAGGTGCTGGGGTATATGTGGCAGCTGCTGTAGTGTGCCAGGCCTTAGGTGCTGGGGTATATGTGGCAGCTGGTGTAGTGTGCCAGGCCTTAGGTGCTGGGGTATATGTGGCAGCTGGTGTAGTGTGCCAGGCCTTAGGTGCTGGGGTATATGTGGCAGCTGCTGTAGTGTGCCAGGCCTTAGGTGCTGGGGTATATGTGGCAGCTGCTGCTGTAGTGTGCCAGGCCTTAGGTGCTGGGGTATATGTGGCAGCTGCTGCTGTAGTGTGCCAGGCCTTAGGTGCTGGGGTATATGTGGCAGCTGCTGTAGTGTGCAAGGCCTTAGGTGCTGGGGTATATGTGGCAGCTGCTGTAGTGTGCCAGGCCTTAGGTGCTGGGGTATATGTGGCAGCTGGTGTAGTGTGCCAGGCCTTAGGTGCTGGGGTATATGTGGCAGCTGCTGTAGTGTGCCAGGCCTTAGGTGCTGGGGTATATGTGGCAGCTGCTGTAGTGTGCCAGGCCTTAGGTGCTGGGGTATATGTGGCAGCTGCTGCTGTAGTGTGCCAGGCCTTAGGTGCTGGGGTATATGTGGCAGCAGCTGCTGTAGTGTGCCAGGCCTTAGGTGCTGGGGTATATGTGGCAGCTGCTGTAGTGTGCCAGGCCTTAGGTGCTGGGGTATATGTGGCAGCAGCTGCTGTAGTGTGCCAGGCCTTAGGTGCTGGGGTATATGTGGCAGCTGGTGTAGTGTGCCAGGCCTTAGGTGCTGGGGTATATGTGGCAGCTGCTGTAGTGTGCCAGGCCTTAGGTGCTGGGGTATATGTGGCAGCTGGTGTAGTGTGCCAGGCCTTAGGTGCTGGGGTATATGTGGCAGCTGGTGTAGTGTGCCAGGCCTTAGGTGCTGGGGTATATGTGGCAGCTGGTGTAGTGTGCCAGGCCTTAGGTGCTGGGGTATATGTGGCAGCTGCTGTAGTGTGCCAGGCCTTAGGTGCTGGGGTATATGTGGCAGCTGCTGTAGTGTGCCAGGCCTTAGGTGCTGGGGTATATGTGGCAGCTGCTGCTGTAGTGTGCCAGGCCTTAGGTGCTGGGGTATATGTGGCAGCTGCTGCTGTAGTGTGCCAGGCCTTAGGTGCTGGGGTATATGTGGCAGCTGCTGTAGTGTGCCAGGCCTTAGGTGCTGGGGTATATGTGGCAGCTGCTGTAGTGTGCCAGGCCTTAGGTGCTGGGGTATATGTGGCAGCTGGTGTAGTGTGCCAGGCCTTAGGTGCTGGGGTATATGTGGCAGCTGCTGCTGTAGTGTGCCAGGCCTTAGGTGCTGGGGTATATGTGGCAGCAGCTGCTGTAGTGTGCCAGGCCTTAGGTGCTGGGGTATATGTGGCAGCTGCTGTAGTGTGCCAGGCCTTAGGTGCTGGGGTATATGTGGCAGCAGCTGCTGTAGTGTGCCAGGCCTTAGGTGCTGGGGTATATGTGGCAGCTGGTGTAGTGTGCCAGGCCTTAGGTGCTGGGGTATATGTGGCAGCTGCTGTAGTGTGCCAGGCCTTAGGTGCTGGGGTATATGTGGCAGCTGGTGTAGTGTGCCAGGCCTTAGGTGCTGGGGTATATGTGGCAGCTGGTGTAGTGTGCCAGGCCTTAGGTGCTGGGGTATATGTGGCAGCTGGTGTAGTGTGCCAGGCCTTAGGTGCTGGGGTATATGTGGCAGCTGGTGTAGTGTGCCAGGCCTTAGGTGCTGGGGTATATGTGTAGTGTGCCAGGCCTTAGGTGCTGGGGTATATGTGGCAGCTGGTGTAGTGTGCCAGGCCTTAGGTGCTGGGGTATATGTGGCAGCTGGTGTAGTGTGCCAGGCCTTAGGTGCTGGGGTATATGTGGCAGCTGGTGTAGTGTGGCAGGCCTTAGGTGCTGGGGTATATGTGGCAGCTGCTGCTGTAGTGTGCCAGGCCTTAGGTGCTGGGGTATATGTGGCAGCTGCTGTACTGTGCCAGGCCTTAGGTGCTGGGTATATGTGGCAGCTGCTGCTGTAGTGTGCCAGGCCTTAGGTGCTGGGGTATATGTGGCAGCTGCTGTAGTGTGCCAGGCCTTAGGTGCTGGGGTATATGTGGCAGCTGGTGTAGTGTGCCAGGCCTTAGGTGCTGGGGTATATGTGGCAGCTGCTGTAGTGTGCCAGGCCTTAGGTGCTGGGGTTTTTGTGTAGTGTGCCAGGCCTTAGGTGCTGGGGTATATGTGGCAGCTGCTGTAGTGTGCCAGGCCTTAGGTGCTGGGGTATATGTGGCAGCTGGTGTAGTGTGCCAGGCCTTAGGTGCTGGGGTATATGTGGCAGCTGGTGTAGTGTGCCAGGCCTTAGGTGCTGGGGTATATGTGGCAGCTGGTGTAGTGTGCCAGGCCTTAGGTGCTGGGGTATATGTGGCAGCTGGTGTAGTGTGCCAGGCCTTAGGTGCTGGGGTATATGTGTAGTGTGCCAGGCCTTAGGTGCTGGGGTATATGTGGCAGCTGCTGTAGTGTGCCAGGCCTTAGGTGCTGGGGTATATGTGGCAGCTGGTGTAGTGTGCCAGGCCTTAGGTGCTGGGGTATATGTGGCAGCTGGTGTAGTGTGCCAGGCCTTAGGTGCTGGGGTATATGTGTAGTGTGCCAGGCCTTAGGTGCTGGGGTATATGTGGCAGCTGCTGTAGTGTGCCAGGCCTTAGGTGCTGGGGCATATGTGGCAGCTGCTGCTGTAGTGTGCCAGGCCTTAGGTGCTGGGGTATATGTGTAGTGTGCCAGGCCTTAGGTGCTGGGGTATATGTGGCAGCTGCTGTAGTGTGCCAGGCCTTAGGTGCTGGGGTATATGTGGCAGCTGCTGTAGTGTGCCAGGCCTTAGGTGCTGGGGTATATGTGGCAGCTGCTGTACTGTGCCAGGCCTTAGGTGCTGGGGTATATGTGGCAGCTGCTGTAGTGTGCCAGGCCTTAGGTGCTGGGGTATATGTGGCAGCTGCTGTAGTGTGCCAGGCCTTAGGTGCTGGGGTATATGTGCCAGGCCTTAGGTGCTGGGGTATATGTGCCAGGCCTTAGGTGCTGGGGTATATGTGCCAGGCCTTAGGTGCTGGGGCGTTATGTGGCCACTACATGCATCGGTCAGCGAGTTTCCTGGCCTAGATCAAATACCAGTGTGCCCTGCCACCAGGAACGGCCAAACACTGAGGCAGCTGATGCTAGTAACGTCCCCTCCCCTCAGGCTGAGGCTTCTACCTTCCTTACTGAGGCCAGATCATTTTTTTCCTGGATGAAAAATCACATGCAATCCACCTCTGCTGCACCTCAGAAAAGAAAGAAGTCTTCTAAAAGGAGAGAATCCTCCTCCTCCTCCTCTTCCTCTTCTGCTTCTTTAGCTGATTCTGAAGACACAGCCTCCTCTGACTCGGAGGACATAGTAGCGGAAGACTACTACCTCTTTAAGAAGGAACATGCAGACAAGCTGATCAGAGAGATCATTGAGGTGAGGAAGGATAAGACTTCATCACAAGACAAGGAAAGCTTATACTACTTTCCCCGCAAGAAGTCCAGGGTGTCAGCTCACCAAGTTCTCAAACAGATCATGGAGAAAGAGTGGAAAAGGCCTGACAAGAGAGTGGAGTTGGGATCCAGATTCAAGTCTGTCTACCGTCTGGACCCTGCAGAGTCTGAACTCTGGGCTAAGCCAAGTGGACACAGCTGTGGTAATGTTGTCAAAAGCCACTTTGTTTCCAGCTGAGGACTCGTCCATATTGAGAGATGCAATGGACAGAAAATCTGATGTCCTGCTGAAGAAAGCGCATCTGCATGCAGCAGACTTAAAGGGGTATCCCCCCAAAGTTATTTTTGCATGAACACGTTACCCACCCCTAGTTTTCCATCTTTCCAATATAAAGTTATTACGGATTCTGCACAGTTTTGCTGTTATCCAGCTGCATTCACCCCCACGGATTGCAGAGAATCATCAGACCTCAGTCCACTCCGACACGCTCCCTGCTCCTGGCCCCCACCCTCTGAGACGGCATCATGTGTCCTCACTGAGTCCCAGCACAGTGAGGTGACTGAGAACACTGATGGGGCGGCGGCTGTTACAGAGGGAGACGGTGATCAGCTAACTAACAGCAGCCACCCGCTCACCCCTGTGTCCAGCACTCACCCGCAGCACACAGCTCCCCGACCCACAACCGACCGCCCCCCCCCATCACCCCTGTGTCCAGCACTCACCCGCAGCACACAGCTCCCCGCCCCACAACCGACCGCCCCCCCCCATCACCCCTGTGTCCAGCACTCACCCGCAGCACACAGCTCCCCGCCCCACAACCGACCGCCCCCCCCCCATCACCCCTGTGTCCAGCACTCACCCGCAGCACACAGCTCCCCGCCCCACAACCGACCGCCCCCCCCCATCACCCCTGTGTCCAGCACTCACCCGCAGCACACAGCTCCCCGCCCCACAACCGACCGCCCCCCCCATCACCCCTGGCATCCCTCACTCACCTGCAGCATAGCCTCCGCACTTACCCGCGGCACCCCCCCCCCCCCGCGCGCGATCGCCCGCGACTAGCTCTGCATCCTGCGACAAACTCCTCCCCTCGCAATCGCCCGCATCACCGCCAACTCAGCTCTGCTACGCCGTCCCCGCCAACTCAGCTCTGCTACGCCGTCCCCGCCAACTCAGCTCTGCTACGCCGTCCCCGCCAACTCAGCTCTGCTACGCCGTCCCCGCCAACTCAGCTCTGCTACGCCGTCCCCGCCAACTCAGCTCTGCTACGCCGTCCCCGCCAACTCAGCTCTGCTACGCCATCCCCGCCAACTCAGCTCTGCTACGCCATCCCCGCCAACTCAGCTCTGCTACTCTGTCATCATCTCCTTCATTGTCTCAGCTCTGCTACTTCACCATCCTCAGGCAGAAGCATTGCATGATGGGAAATGTAGTTTCCTATCTTGGATATAGATCATGTTTTAGAAAAAGTTGTAACTCAGGAACGGCAGCAGCTAGAAAGACGGGAGACGGCTGAAAATACTAATATGGCGCTGCTTAACTCCATAAGACGGGTCATCTGGATAAAACCGTGGTCTGGCGATCCATATTCTGCAGCCTACCCTTTCAGCCGGGTCAACTGATCGGCGCACAGCTTGAGGAAATCTTGGAACCGACCGAAGAAGGGAAAGGTTTAGCGGTTCCACAGTCTTCCAAGAAAAAGCCCTTTAAGTTTTTTCGTTCCAAAGGAGGGAACAGCTTCAGGCGAAGGTCTTTCCAAACTAGAACTGATAAGAAGTTCGGGAAAGGATCTAAAGGCCGAGGCAAATGTAAACAGAATGAAGGAGGCGCGACAAATGGCGAGTTCTGAGGCCATGCCCCGCTTCAGCTGCTTCCGGTAGGCGCTAAGATTCCTGCCAGCCTGGGAGAAGACTGCTCCTGAGTATATAAGCAGTGGCGGATTATAATGTGGGCGGTTTAGGCGGCCGCCCGAGGCTCCGGGGCTCCGATGCCGCGCCGCCCACATTAGGATGTAACAGAGCAGAACATCACTTTCGGGGCCCATTGGCCCCTGAGTAGTATTCTGCCGGGCTAGGTTCTGCTGCCAGGCCCAGCTCCTGCCCTGACCATGTAATTGGCGCAATCCCCCCGCCACCCCCCTCCTCTCCCCCTGCGCGGATCTCACTTACCTCTCTCACAGACAGATCCTGCAGCAGGTCAGTGATGACGTCATCGGCAGCTGACAGGCGGGAGAGAGGAGGACCGGGGCCAGGATTAGGTGAGTATATTGGTTTATGTGTTCAGGCAATGCAGGGGGTCCCCTATAGTGTGCCCCTGTCCCCTGTATTACCTGTGCTGTTACATAGGACTGCAGGTGACATCTACTACATTATCTGTACTCAGAGATATCACTGTGTTATCTGTGCTGTTACATAGGACTGCAGGTGACATCTACTACATTACCTGTACTCAGAGATATCACTGTGTTATCTGTGGTGTTACATAGGACTGCAGGTGACTACTACATTATCTGTACTCAGAGATATCACTGTGTTATCTGTGGTGTTACATAGGACTGCAGGGACATCTACTACATTATCTGTACTCAGAGATATCCCTGTGTTATCTGTGGTGTTACATAGGACTGCAGGGACATCTACTACATTATCTGTACTCAGAGATATCACTGTGTTATCTGTGCTGTTACATAGGACTGCAGGTGACATCTACTACATTACCTGTACTCAGAGATATCACTGTGTTATCTGTGGTGTTACATAGGACTGCAGGTGACTACTACATTATCTGTACTCAGAGATATCACTGTGTTATCTGTGGTGTTACATAGGACTGCAGGGACATCTACTACATTATCTGTACTCAGAGATATCCCTGTGTTATCTGTGGTGTTACATAGGACTGCAGGGGACATCTACTACATTATCTGTACTCAGAGATATCACTGTGTTATCTGTGCTGTTACATAGGACTGCAGGTGACTACTACATTATCTGTACTCAGAGATATCACTGTGTTATCTGTGGTGTTACATAGGACTGCAGGGACATCTACTACATTATCTGTACTCAGAGATATCCCTGTGTTATCTGTGGTGTTACATAGGACTGCAGGAACATCTCCTACATTATATGTACTCAGAGAATTAAGTTGCTGGAAATGTGCGGCGCCTAAGGGCCCTATTCCACCGGACGATTATCGTTTGCATAATCGTTAACGATTAACGATCTCAAACGACTGCTATTGAGAAAGACCTGAAAATGTTCACTCATTTCCATGGAGCGATAACAATTTCTCGTTCGGTCGTTAATCGTTAACTGCATTTCAACCGAACGATTATCGTTTAGATTCGAACGATTTAACGATAATCTGAACGATAATCGTTGGGTGGAATAGGGCCCTAAGATGTTTGTCTGGCAGGTTCTGATGAGACGAACTGTAGCTGGAAGAAATCATCATGGTGGTCCGGGCCAGAGGAAAAGGGAAGCGGCGCCTCAGATCAAAGAAGAGGTCACCTGTAAGTTCCATTTTTGTATTCAGTAGAACATTATCTGGTAGGGGGGCAGCACTGCTCTGTGCCGTAATACTCACACTGCTTCCTCCTAGTAACCCAAGTAACCCCCCTTTTCCTTCCCCACTTCATCCACCACTTAGCCTGAGAGAAAAAGGGCTTTTTGACAGGTGCACAGGCGTCAGTTTCTGATAGACTGGGGGGGGGGGGGGTCAGGTTGGGTGGACAGCCCGGGGCCCAGGGTACATTTAATCCGCCACTGATAATAAGGTCCGGTTACAAAGTAAACTTTTCCCGAAAACCAAGAGAGAGATTCGTGGTGAACAAACCAAAAGACGATCTCGTACCAAGACTGCTGAACGACTTCCTACTGAAGCAAGTATTGGAAGAAGTTCCACAAGAGGAAGAAGGGGAAGGCGTTTATTCCCTTGTATTCCCAGTGCCGAAGCCAGAGGGAAAATCTCGGCTTATAATAGACCTCAGATATGTCAGGAAAGAAAAGTTCAGGATGGAGACCATCAGGTCAGCCCTCACGCTGATCCAACCCAACGATGTCATGGTCTCCATAGACCTGATGGAGGCATACCTCCACATACCCATCCATCCAGAGTCAAGGAAGCACCTCAGGGTCGCAGTCCATCACTACCAATTCCGTGCCCTGCCATTCGGGTTAACATCCTCACTGAGGGTGTTCACAAAAGTGGTGGTGGTCCTTGTGGCCCATCTGAGACTTCAGAACATCCAAATCGTGCCGTACTTGGACGACTGGCTCCTAGTAGCCCAGTCTTGTTCTCTTCTGATGAGTCAGCTACAGACAACGCTGCAACTCCTAGAGTCAGATTCAGCAGCTGATTTCATCACCTCAGATACCAATGCGTCAAGCAATGAGTACATTGGGCCTTCTGACATCAGCGATCGAGGCGATACCCTGGGCCAAGGCAAGGATGAGACCTCTACAGAAAGAGATTCTCATGAGATGGGACAGAAGAGCTGCCTCATTAGAGAAGCCGCTAGTTCTTTCCAGCCACACCAGACAAGAACTCCGTTGGTGGCTATCGTTCGAGAAGCTGACGCAAGGAAACAGCTTCCTTCCAGAAGTTCCAGTAGTCCTGACAACGGACGCGTCAGCATCGGGCTGGGGTGCTCATCTGAATCACCTCTGGGTGCAGAAGATGTGGTCTCAGAAAGAGAAGAAGCTCTCTTCAAATCTAAAAGAGCTGAAAGCAGTGAGGCTAGCATTTCTTCATTTCTCCCCTCACCTGAGAAACAAGGCGGTCCTGGTGCGTTCAGACAACGCCGTGACAGTGTTCTATGTGAACAAGCAAGGTGGAACCAGGAGTCCTGCGCTGGAGAAGGAGTGTGCCCTTCTAATGAACTGGGCAGAAGCAACAGTCTGCGGTCTGTCAGCTCTGCATATCAGAGGATCCTCGAATATTCTAGCCGATCAGCTGAGTCAGAGAGCTCTGAACCACAACGAATGGGAGCTCAACAACAAGTACTTCCAACAACTAGTCTCCATGTGGGGATAGCCACAACGGGATATGATGGCGACAAAGAAAAACCGCAAGCTAGCAAAGTTCGCCTCACTAAATCCAAACGATGCTCCAGACGTTCTGGACGCATTCTCAGTCTCTTGGAGAGAAAAGTGGATTTACATCTATCCTCCAGTAGCTATTCTTCAGAAAGAAGATTATGCTGGACAAGCCGCAAGCTATACTTATAGCACCGTTCTGGCCCAGGAGGGTCTGGTTCCCTCTGCTTCTACGTCTCTCCAGGGGCGTCTACTGGAAGCTCCCTCAGTGCCAAGATCTGCTGATTCAGGAAGGTCTCTTCTATCCTCAGCTATCACACCTACACCTGACTGCCTGGAGTTTGAGAGGAGAAAGTTCAGACAGACTCACACACTCCTGGCAGCAAGGAAAAAGTCTACCGATCAAGTATACTCTAAGATCTGGAGAAGGAGAACAACCACCACTCTTCCAACTGTAATGCAGTTCTTACAAGATGGCTTCTTAAAAGGTCTAAGAGCAAACACTCTCCGAGTTCATATGACAGCGATCAACTCGTTTACAGGTGGAGAATTTGCAGGCCATCCTCTTATCATCAGGTTCTTCAAGGCGCTCAGAAAGTTACGACCTGTACTGAAACCGCCTGTGTCCGATCCGTCTTCGGAGGAAGAACACAAGTTACACACTCTAGATGTGGCAAGAGCACTTAAGTGTTACCTAGAAAGAGTGAGTGACTTCCGTAAAGACGAGAACCTATTTCTACAATTTGTCGGTTCTAATAAAGGAAGAAAGGCGTCAAAGGATTCCTTAGCCCGCTGGCTAAAGTGTGCAATCCAGGAAGCATACAGAGTGCAAGGAGAAGATCCACCTGCACAACTGAGAGCGCACTCCACAAGATCTACATCCGCCTCGTGGGCAGAGAGGGCGCAAGTGCCAATCACAGAGATCTGTAATGCAGCTTCCTGGGCGTCTTCATCCACATTCATGAACCACTACCGACTTGACATACAGAGCGGAGGTCCAGCCTATAGCACAGCGGTACTACCGTGTTTCCCCGAAAGTAGGACCCCCCCGAAAGTAAGGCAGGGTGAGGGTTTCGGGGGGGTCCGCCAATGTAGGGCACCCCCCGATTGTAGAGCAGGGTAGCTGGGAGGGGGGAATGTAAGGCCGCATATGGGTGGGGTCCCTGGGGAAAGTACAGGAACTGCTACGGTACCTCGCTCCATCCAGGAGCCGCCCGTATTCCGCCTTCAGTAAATGGCCTGCGGCGCATCCTGCTGCTCGAGCTGCGATTGGCCAGTCAGCTCGAGCTGCGATTGGCCAGTCAGCCGGCTCGCAGCTGATTGGCCGAACGTCACCTCGTCAGCCCGGTACCGCAGAGGAATCGCGTTGAGACAGAAGAAAGGTAAGGTGTGTATGTGTGTCTGTGGAATGAGAAGGAACAGGGGAAATGGAGGGGAATGAATAAGAAGAAGGATAGGAAAGGAATAAGGAGGAGTGGGAGGAAGCATGAGAAATCCAAAGGATCAAAGAGGAATAAGGGGGAAATGAATGGGGATGTATACAGGAGAGGAATATGGAGGAGCGAGAGGAAGCATGAGAAGTACAGGGGGAATGAGGAGGAATGACAGAAAAAAGGAAGGGGAATGACTAGGAGGAAAAACAGTAGAGGAATTTCCCAATGTAAGGCCTCCCCCGAAAGTAAGGCAGGGTGGGACTTTTGGGAGTAAAATTAATGTAAGACAGGGTCTTACTTTCGGGGAAACACGGTAACTGCGGCAGCTGACCCACCCTTGGTAGCTAGTTAACTCCCTTCTGTGCTGCCTGAGGACGATGTGGAAAGCAAAAATTTTACTCACATAATTTTACTTTATGTAAAAGTCCGGAGGCAGCACATATACACCCGCCCTAAATAAATATTGTAAGCATCACGGAGTCTAGTCATTTACACAAGATGGTGGCGGCGTGATGCCTCTATATCACCTGCTCTGTACCTGTATCGAATTAACTATAGATTGAGTTTTTTTTAGGTGGGCGTTCCTATGTTGGGGATAGGAGGAGCTGAATTACCCTTCTGTGCTGCCTAAGGACTCAGGGAAAGTAAAATTACATGAGTAAAATATTTGCTATATAACATACCCCAGTATACATCTCTTATATATTATACCCCAGTATACATCTCTTATATATTATACCCCAGTATACATCTCTTATATATTATACTCCAGTATACATCTCTTATATATTATACTCCAGTATACATCTCTTATATATTATACCCCAGTATACCATCTCTTATATATTATACCCCAGTATACATCTCTTATATATTATACCCCAGTATACATCTCTTATATATTATACCCCAGTATACATCTCTTATATATTATACCCCAGTATAGCATCTCTTATATATTATACTCCAGTATACATCTCTTATATATTATACTCCAGTATACATCTCTTATATATTATACCCCAGTATACATCTCTTATATATTATACTCCAGTATACATCTCTTATATATTATACCCCAGTATACATCTCTTATATATTATACTCCAGTATACATCTCCATCTCTTACAGGGCTCCAGACTAAAAAATTTACCTAGGAGCCATTGGCTCCTAACCTGAAAAATTTAGGCGCCAAATAGAATATTTGGTCGCCAACATTTGAAACCATGTAAAATTAATGTTATGGTAAATGGGACTTACTGTGTGCAGAGGCCGCGGCAGCCTCCTCCTCCCTTACTGTGTGCAGAGGCCGCAGCAGCCTCCTCCTCCTCCTCCTTTAGATTCTCTCTTTTCTTAGTTTGAAAACGTTCAACATGGAAACTTGCAACTTGACAACCATATCCAGTCTGACAACCATATCCAGTCTGACAACCATATCCAGTCTGACTCAGTACTTCAGCTTCACTTGGCTAGCCTATTAATGAGGCTTACTCTTCTGAACTTGAACTTAAAGGGAACCTGTCGACCCCCGTGCCGGGGTGACAGGCTCCCAACCCCCCGTTAGAGCCCCCTATACTCACCTCATCGCGCCGGGTCCCGCTTCTGAAGATGGTCGGGTCACGGAGATCTCAGCCGCTGCAGCCTGACGCGCACACTGAGAGATGAGTCCAACCCTCATAGAGAATGATGGAGCGCTGGACTCTCCCGTCATTCTCTATGAGCGTTGGACTCATCTCTCAGCGCGCGCCGGGCTGCAGCGGCTGAGATCTCCGTGACCCGACCATCTTCAGAAGCGGGATCCGGCGCAATGAGGTGAGTATAGGGGGCTCTAACGGGGGGTTGGGAGCCTGTCACCCCGGCACGGGGGTCAACAGGTTCCCTTTAAAAGCTTGCAACAGTCTATACATACTGAGCTAGACTTATGACTGCAGCCATAGTGACCCCCCACAAGATGTGTATATAAATAGATATATCTCTCACCTAGTGACTAATGCAAGTGACCCCCTACAATACAGACACCTGAGGGGCCCTGATAATAATAATTGTGCATATATCTATCTCCCAGTGTCTGCAGCCAGTTTGCCCTACACTTATAGATGGCCCCCTCCCCTTATAGATGACCCCCTCTACCCCCATTATAGATGCCCCCTCCTCCCATTATAGATACCCCCTCTTCTCCCCCCCTTATAGATGCCCCCTCTTCTCCCCCCCATTATAGATGCCCCCTCTTCTCCCCCCCATTATAGATGCCCCCTCTTCTCCCCCCCCCATTATAGATGCCCCCTCTTCTCCCCCCCATTATAGATGGCCCCCTGTCCTTATAGATGACCCCCTCTACCCCCATTATAGATGCCCCCTCCTCCCCCCATTATAGATACCCCCTCTTCTCCCCCCCTTTTAGATGCCCCCTCTTCTCCCCCCCCTTTTAGATGCCCCCTCTTCTCCCCCCCATTATAGATGCCCCCTCTTCTCCCCCCCATTATAGATGCCCCCCTCTTCTCCCCCCCATTATAGATGCCCCCTCTTCTCCCCCCCATTATAGATGCCCCCTCTTCTCCCCCCCATTATAGATGCCCCCTCTTCTCCCCCCCATTATAGATGCCCCCTCTTCTCCCCCCCATTATAGATGCCCCCTTTCCCCCCCATTATAGATGCCCCCTCTTCTCCCCCCCTTCCCTTATAGATGCCCCCTCTTCTCCCCCCCATTATAGATGCCCCCCTTCTCTTCCCCCATTATAGATGCCCCCCCCCCCCCCCCTTTCCTCTATGCTAAGCAATATTTAAAAAAAACAAACACACAAACTCACCTGACAACCCGCTCCCCCGGCGATCCTCTTCTTCTTCAGCCGCTGTTCCCGGCTGATGCGCGGCTGCCGGGGGTGTCCCATCCCATCCCCGGCAGCGCGGCGCGTCAGTGAGCTCCCTGTACGCCGGGGCTGTGACTTCTGACACAGGAAGCGTCTCTGACGTGCGCTTCCTGTGCCGGAAGTCAGGGCCCCAGGCAGCTCACTGATGCGCCGCGCTGCCGGGGATAGGACGGGACACCCCCGGCAGCCGAGCATCAGCCGCGCATCTTAAAGAGACAGCGCGCTGCCGCCGGGGCCAGTCGCAAATGGCGCCCAGATTAATAAATCTGGTCGCCATTTGCAAAATGTCGGTCGCATTGGCGACCATTTTGGTCGCCATCTGGAGCCCTGTCTTATATATTATACTCCAGTATACATCTCTTATATATTATACCCCAGTATACATCTCTTATATATTATACTTCAGTATAGCATCTTATATATTATACCCCAGTATACACCTCTTATATATTATACCCCAGTATACATCTCTTATATATTATACCCCAGTATACATCTCTTATATATTATACTCCAGTATACATCTTATATATTATACCCCAGTATACATCTCTTATATATTATACCCCAGTATACATCTCTTATATATTATATCCCAGTATACATCTCTTATATATTATACCCCAGTATACATCTCTTATATATTATACCCCAGTATACATCTCTTATATATTATATCCCAGTATACATCTCTTATATATTATACCCCAGTATACATCTCTTATATATTATACCCCAGTATACATCTCTTATATATTATACTCCAGTATACATCTCCATCTCCTATATATTATACTCCAGTATACATCTCTTATATAACATACTTCAGTATACATCTCTTATATATATTATACTCCAGTATCCATCTCTTATATATTATACCCCAGTATACATCTCTTATATATTATACCCCAGTATACATCTCTTATATATTATACCCCAGTATACATCTCTTATATAAGATATAGTGGTACTATATCCACTATAGATGTTAGATTTACGGGCCTATGGTTTCCAGGATCACTCTCTGACCCCTTCTTAACCCTTTAAGGACATGGCCCATTTTCGTTTTTACGTTTTCGGTTTTTCCTCCTTGTGTTTAAAAGGTTATAGCACTTGCATTTTTCCACCTAGAAACCCACATGACCCCTTATATTTTGCGTCACTAATTGTACTTTGCAATTATAGGCTGAATTTTTGCATAAAGTACACTGCGAAACCAGAAAAAAATTCGAAGTGTGGTGAAATTGAAAAAAAAAACGCATTTCTTTTATTTGGGGGAAATGTGTTTTTACGCCATTCGCCCTGGGGTAAAACTGACATGTTATATATGTTCCTCAAGTCGTTACGATTAAAACGATATATAACATGTATAACTTATATTGTATCTGATGGCCTGTAAAAAATTCAAACCGTTGTTAACCAATATACGTTCCTTAAAATCGCTCCATTCCCAGGCTTATAGCGCTTTTATCCTTTGGTCTATGGGGCTGTGCGAGGTGTCATTTTTTGCGCCATGATGTGATCTTTCTATCGGTACCTTGATTGCCCATATACGTCTTTTTGATCGCTTTTTATTACATTTTTTCTGGATTTGATGCGACCAAAAATGCGCAATTTTGCACTTTGGGATTTTTTTGCGCTGACGCCGTTTACCGTACGAGATCAGGAATAAGATTAATTAATAGTTCGGGCGATTACGCACGCGGCGATAGCAAACATGTTTATTTATTTATTTATTTGTTTACTTTTATTTAAAACCTGGGAAAAGGGGGGTGATTCAGACTTTTATTAGGGGAGGGGGCTTTTTACTATTAACAACACTTTTTTTTTTTTTTTTTACACATATACTAGAAGCCCCCATGGGGTTAGGGTTATTCCCCCCCTGGGGTTAGGGTTATTCCCCCTGGGGTTAGGGTTATTCCCCCCCTGGGGTTAGGGTTATTCCCCCCCTAGGGTTAGGGTTATTCCCCCCCCTGGGGTTAGGGTTATTCCCCCCTGGGGTTAGGGTTATTCCCCCCTGGGGTTAGGGTTATTAGACTTCTAGTATATACACTTGGATCTCTCATTGAGATCTCTGCAGCATAGATATGCTGCAGAGATCCATGAGATCGGCACTCGTTTGCTTTCGGCTGCTGCAGCCGGAAGTAAACGAGTGCCGAGCCGAGGACGGCGCCATCTTGGACGCGTCCCCGGCCGGCATCAGTAACGGATATCGCTCCTCCGGGACAAGGTCCCGGAGGAGCGATCTCCCCCACTAGACACCAGGGAAACGTTGCCTCCGGTAATCGGAGGCAGCTGTCAACTTTGACAGCTGCCTCCGATTAGCTAATTAGCGGGCACGGCGATCAGACCGTGCCCGCTAATAGCGGCGGTCCCGGGCTACACGCGGCACCCGGGATCGCGGCACTTCAAAGCGGGGCCGCCGCGCGGCCCCGCTTTGAAGTGCAAGTGAGGACATAGGACGTACCGGTACGTCCTATGTCCTTAAGAGGTTAAAGAGTCACTGTCGTATTTTTTTTTTTTTTGCAGAAATCAATAGTCCAGGCGATTTTAAGAAACTTTGTCATTGGGTTTATTAGCCAAATCTGCCATTATCTGCATGTAAAAAGCCTTTTCCCAGGTCCCCCTCTCCTTCCTCTTTTTCAACCACTCTGAAAAATCTGAAAATTGTGACTTGTTGCAGGAGACGTCCCCTGTCTGCTCTATGGAGAGGGGAGGGGGGAGGAGGAGGGAGGGAGTTAGCCGGCAGCAGAAAGCAGATAACAGAGGATTACAGGCATGGAGCTGGGTGACAGCTGTAATCTGAGCTCAGACAGGTCACTGGTGATGGTCAGAAGAGATAACGGGTGAGGGATTTGTAGATTAACTCTTTGTTGTCCTGTTTTGGTCTTTTCTTTAGCTCTCTCCATAGGAGAACAATGAAGACAGGGAGGAGAGCTTCAAACTGCTTTTTAATGATAAAAATGCATTTTTCGGATAATAAACCCAATTACAAAGTTTCTTAAAATCGCCTGGACTATTGATTTCTGCAAAAAAAAAAATTCACGACAGTGACACTTTAAATATTGGTACCACATTGGCTATGCGCCAGTCCTGTGGAACAATCCCTGTCGTAATAGAGTATTTAATTTTAAGGAATAGCTGTTATATAGCTGCCTTCAGGAGACTGGACCTGGATACAGTAAGTATAGCTGTTATATAGCTGCCTTCAGGAGACTGGACCTGGATACAGTAAGTACAGCTGTTATATAGCTGCCTTCAGGAGACTGGACCTGGATACAGTAAGTATAGCTGTTATATAGCTGCCTTCAGGAGACTGGACCTGGATACAGTAAGTATAGCTGTTATATAGCTGCCTTCAGGAGACTGGACCTGGATACAGTAAGTACAGCTGTTATATAGCTGCCTTCAGGAGACTGGACCTGGATACAGTAAGTATAGCTGTTATATAGCTGCCTTCAGGAGACTGGACCTGGATACTGTAAGTATAGCTGTTATATAGCTGCCTTCAGGAGACTGGACCTGGATACAGTAAGTATAGCTGTTATATAGCAGCCTTCAGGAGACTGGACCTGGATACAGTAAGTATAGCTGTTATATAGCTGCCTTCAGGAGACTGGACCTGGATACAGTAAGTATAGCTGTTATATAGCTGCCTTCAGGAGACTGGACATGGATACAGTAAGTATAGCTGGTATATAGCAGCCCTCAGGAGACTGGACCTGGATACAGTAAGTATAGCTGGTATATAGCCGCCTTCAGGAGACTGGACCTGGATACAGTAAGTATAGCTGTTATATAGCAGCCTTCAGGAGACTGGACCTGGATACAGTAAGTATAGCTGTTATATAGCAGCCTTCAGGAGACTGGACCTGGATACAGTAAGTATAGCTGGTATATAGCAGCCTTCAGGAGACTGGACCTGGATACAGTAAGTATAGCTGGTATATAGCAGCCTTCAGGAGACTGGACCCGGATACAGTAAGTATAGCTGTTATATAGCTGCCTTCAGGAGACTGGACCTGGATACAGTAAGTATAGCTGGTATATAGCAGCCTTCAGGAGACTGGACCCGGATACAGTAAGTATAGCTGTTATATAGTAGTCAGGAGACTGGACCTGGATACAGTAAGTATAGCTGTTATATAGCAGCCTTCAGGGGACTGGACCTGGATATAGTAAGTATAGCTGGTATATAGCTGCCTTCAGGAGACTGGACCTGGATACAGTAAGTATAGCTGGTATATAGCTGCCTTCAGGAGACTGGACCTGGATACAGTGAGTGTAGATACAGTAAGTATAGCTGTTATATAGCAGCCCTCAGGAGACTGGACCTGGATACAGTAAGTATAGCTGTTATATAGCAGCCATCAGGAGACTGGACCTGGATACAGTAAGTACAGCTGTTATATAGCAGCCTTCAAGAGACTGGACCTGGATATGGTAAGTATAGCTGGTATATAGCTGCCTTCAGGAGACTGGACCTGAATTTCTGGCAAGTACACATCTACTGTTGATTTAGATTTTGAAAGTTGTAACGACAGTGACACTTTAAGACTATGTTCACACCGTAATGCATGTGAAACCTGCGACTGTAGTGGTCGTTGCACACAATGGCCGTAGGTTTCAGGATGCATAGACTATGTAGCCAACAATGGCCGTCAATTATGTTTGCCAGTTGTCCAGAAACAAGAACCGTAGATAAATGACAGTTCATACATTGTGAGGTTGTCATGCTGGCCGTAGTGTGAATGAAAGCCAATGCTTAAATCAACTTTCATTCACACCCATACAGCCAGCAGACTTCTATGGGTTTAAATTAATGTACCTACGGCTGATATTGCATTATTAGCCAGAGGAATGAAACAAAAACAAAACGGCCATTGTTTTACATTGTATGAACACAGTGTAAAGGTTTAACATCATGTCTCATTGGGTCTTAATGCCGAGAATGGAGAAGGAAGAATGTGGAAGAGATAGTTCCTAATAGATCAAATTTACAGTAATGGGGAAGCGCTTTGTTATCTCTGAATTCAGATTCTCCCCAGGTGCCTTATTACTGACTGCCGCTCCTCCCGACTGCCTTATTACTGACTGCCGCTCCTCCCCGACTGCCTTATTACTGACTGCCGCTCCTCCCCGACTGCCTTATTACTGACTGCCGCTCCTCCCCGACTGCCTTATTACTGACTGCCGCTCCTCCCCGACTGCCTTATTACTGACTGCCGCTCCTCCCTGACTGCCTTATTACTGACTGCCTCTGCTCCCAGACTGCCTTATTACTGACTGCCGCTCCTCCCCGACTGCCTTATTACTGACTGCCGCTCCTCCCCGACTGCCTTATTACTGACTGCAGTTTCTTCCCAGGTGCCTTATAATTGACTGCCGCTCCTCCCTGAGGCTGGGAAAAACTGGATCCAGTCCTGGGAAACTGGAAGAAGTTTCCCAGCATCTGGAGAGGAGCGGGCGTCCCCATGGTTCACGCCTCTGCAGCCTCCGTCTTATACCGCACAGGATTGGTGTTCTGGAGGCTGGTAAGGTGGATATCATCGTATCGGCCGCTTCCTCTCCACCCACTTGGCTATGATGGTGAATCTTTCTTTGATCGGTGCCTCCTAATAGGGTTTAGTGTATCCTGTAATTATTTGGAGGCATTTGGGCCCCTCATTCATTGGGTGGTGGAGGAATTCCCATAAGGTTTGGATTTTACTTCCTGTTTGCAGCTTGTTGCCTACCTTCCTTAGGCCTGGACGGCTCTGACGTTTGGTCCTTGTTGTCTACCTTCCTTAGGCCTTGTTGTCTACCTTCCTTAGGCCTTGTTGTCTACCTTCCTTAGGCCTGGGCGGCTCTGACGTTTGGTCCTTGTTGTTTACCCTCCTTAGGCCTGGGAGGCTTTGACGTTTGGTCCTTGTTGCCTACCTTCCTTAGGCCTGGACGGCTCTGACGTTTGGTCCTTGTTGCCTACCTTCCTTAGGCCTGGGCGGCTCTGACGTTTGGTCCTTGTTGTCTACCTTCCTTAGGTCTGGGCGGCTCTGACGTTTGGTCCTTGTTGTTTACCCTCCTTAGGCCTGGGCGGCTCTGACGTTTGGTCCTTGTTGCCTACCTTCCTTAGGCCTGGGCGGCTCTGACGTTTGGTCCTTGTTGGCTACTCTCCTTAGGCCTGGACAGCTCTGACGTTTGGTCCTTGTTGTCTACCCTCCTTAGGCCTGGGCGGCTCTGACGTTTGGTCCTTGTTGTCTACCTTCCTTAGGCCTGGGTGGCTCTGAAGTTTGGTCTTTGTTGCCTACCTTCCTTAGGCCTGGGCGGCTCTGACGTTTGGTCCTTGTTGCCTACCTTTGTTAGGCTGGCTGATGATCGGATTGCCAAGATAACAAAGTGCTTCACTTCCTTATTACTGTAAATTTGCTAATCTTTAGTTCCTGAAAACTGGGAATAAATATTCCATTAGATGAAGGAAGCTGGTAAACCGAGAGGCACCCCATGATTACTGGCTGCCACTGAGGAGCACCCTCCGATTACTAAGAACTGGCTGCCATCAAGGAGTGCCCACAGGTTACTCATTACTGGCTACAATTGTGGAGCGCCCCTTGATTACTTATAATTGGCTGCCACAAAGGGCACCACCCTGTTAATGAATTACTGTCTACCACCGAATAGTGCCCCAAGTTTCTGATTACTGGTCCTTTCCCTGGCTGCCATCGAGGAGCGCCCCCTGATTAATGGCTGCCATCGAGGAGCGCCCCCTGATTAATGGCTGCCGCCGAGGAGCGCCCCCTGATTAATGGCTGCCGCCGAGGAGCGCCCCCTGATTAATGGCTGCCGCCGAGGAGCGCCCCCTGATTAATGGCTGCCGCCGAGGAGCGCCCCCTGATTAATGGCTGCCGCCGAGGAGCGCCCCCTGATTAATGGCTGCCGCCGAGGAGCGCCCCCTGATTAATGGCTGCCGCCGAGGAGCGCCCCCTGATTAATGGCTGCCGCCGAGGAGCGCCCCCTGATTAATGGCTGCCGCCGAGGAGCGCCCCCTGATTAATGGCTGCCGCCGAGGAGCGCCCTCTGATTAATGGCTGCCGCCGAGGAGCGCCCCCTGATTAATGGCTGCCGCCGAGGAGCGCCCCCTGATTAATGGCTGCCGCCGAGGAGCGCCCCCTGATTAATGGCTGCCGCCGAGGAGCGCCCCCTGATTAATGGCTGCCGCCGAGGAGCGCCCCCTGATTAATGGCTGCCGCCGAGGAGCGCCCCCTGATTAATGGCTGCCGCCGAGGAGCGCCCCCTGATTAATGGCTGCCGCCGAGGAGCGCCCCCTGATTAATGGCTGCCGCCGAGGAGCGCCCTCTGATTAATGGCTGCCGCCGAGGAGCGCCCCCTGATTAATGGCTGCCGCCGAGGAGCGCCCCCTGATTAATGGCTGCCGCCGAGGAGCGCCCCCTGATTAATGGCTGCCGTCGAGGAGCGCCCCCTGATTAATGGTTGCCGCCGAGGAGCGCCCCCTGATTAATGGCTGCCGCCGAGGAGCGCCCCCTGATTAATGGCTGCCATCGAGGAGCGCCCCCTGATTAATGGCTGCCGCCGAGGAGCGCCCCCTGATTAATGGCTGCCGCCGAGGAGCGCCCCCTGATTAATGGCTGGTCTCCTGGTTAGCAGCATTTTTACTCATTTTTGTGGCCGCTATGGACGCTGACTGGCTGGGTGGACCTGACATCACATCCTGGGTCCCCATCAGACTAAGAAGTCCCTCTTCCTGTCAGCCATTTTATCTTACTGTATTGTACAAGCCACTGTATCCTGGTCATTTATATTATATTGTAACCAGCATTTCTACAAGATTTCTGCCTGGAATAAACCTGGAATCTTTCTACAAAGCCTCTGCAGTGGAGTTTAGCTATCTGATAATATATGGTCCGGAGTAAGTAAATGGAATACAGATACAGGGATCTCATCCACCCCACACTTTCTGGCAGGTCATCGAGTCAGAATAAGTGTGTCATTTCTTTTATCCTCCCATCACTTGTTAAAAAATAGGTCTGCCCAGAGTCTGCCCAGAGTCTGCCCACTTTAACACAACTTGAAAGTGAGAAAAATGCAAGAAAGACAAGAAGAATCAGCCTGAAGGAAATAGGAAAAAAATATTGTTGATTAAATTATTTCCCTTTTATTTTAATTATGACAGAAAATGTATATTAAATTTTGCAGACAATACAGACACTCACACTCATCCCGGACTGACAGCAGACAATACAGACACTCACACTCATCCTAGACTGACAGCAGACAATACAGACACACTCATCCCGGACTGACAGCAGACAATACAGACACTCACACTCATCCCGGACTGACAGCAGACAATACAGACACTCACACTCATCCCGGACTGACAGCAGACAATACAGACACACTCATCCCGGACTGACAGCAGACAATACAGACACTCACACTCATCCCGGACTGACAGCAGACAATACAGACACTCACACTCATCCCGGACTGACAGCAGACAATACAGACATTCACACTCATCCCGGACTGACAGCAGACAACACAGACACACTCATCCCGGACTGACAGCAGACAATACAGACACTCACACTCATCCCGGACTGACAGCAGACAATACAGACACTCACACTCATCCCGGACTGACAGCAGACAATACAGACACACACACTCATCCCGGACTGACAGCAGACAATACAGACACTCACACTCATCCCGGACTGACAGCAGACAATACAGACACTCACACTCATCCCGGACTGACAGCAGACAATACAGACACTCACACTCATCCCGGACTGACAGCAGACAATACAGACACTCACACTCATCCCGGACTGACAGCAGACAATACAGACACTCACACTCATCCCGGACTGACAGCAGACAATACAGACACACACACATCCTGGACTGACAGCAGACAATACAGACACTCGCACTCATCCTGGGCTGACAGCAGACAATACAGACACTCACCCCCAACAGCAGACGTCTTCTTGGATCCACAGAATCTGGCAGATGATACAGACACACACACATCCTGGACTGACAGCAGACATCTTGGATCTACGGAATCTGTCTCGTCTCTATCAGCGTTGGTATGTCATTATAAAGGGGATCTCTAGTTATAATCCCATTTTGTAAATTGCTGAGGAGGAGCTACAATGTGGGCGATTATCGGCCTCTGATCCACTCAGGACGTCCACTCGTTGAAATCACTGGACTTGTTTGGGAACTACATTGTGATTTGTGGATTGGCTGTAATTCCAGCTCCAAACTCTTATCAGCAAGAGAAATTCCATCCATAACCATGTATAAACCTCACCTCACGGACAAGTTATAAACTTTACGGCCATTCCCACAGCAAATAAGAATACTCCTGTATAAGAAGTCTCTCAGACTGGATGACGTTTATTTATAAAACATTTTCTATCATATTTCTCTCATGTATTCTCCTGTGTCTAACAAGATTTGACTTATCTGTAAAACATTTCCCACATTCTGAACATGAAAATGGCTTCTCTCCTGTGTGACTTCTCTCATGTCTAACAAGGCTGGATTTTTCTAGAAAACATTTCCCACATTGTAAACATGTAAACGGTTTCTCTCCTCTGTGCCTTCTCTGATGCTCATCAAGTTTAGCTTCAGTAATAAAACACTTCCCACACTCTGAACATAAGAATTGCTTCTCCGCTGTGTGACTTCTCTCATGTCTAGTAAGGTTTGATTTGTCTGTGAAATACTTTCCACACTGCGAACAAGAAAACGGCCTCTCCCCTGTATGAATTCTCTGGTGATTTACAAGATGTGACTTTGATGTATAGGATTTCCCACATTCTGAACATGAATACGGCTTTTCTCCTGTATGACATCTCTCATGTCTGATAAGATCAGATTTAGTCATAAAAGATTTTCCACATGTTAAACATGCAAATGGCTTCTCTCCTGTGTGAATTCTCATGTGGTTTAGAAGATGTGATTTTGATGTATAACATTTTCCACAGTCTGAGCATGAATATGGCTTCTCTCCAGCGTGAATTCTCTTATGACTTACAAGATGAGAATTTGATGTATAACATTTTCCACATTCTGAGCATGGATATGGTTTCTCCCCTGTGTGAATTCTCTCATGGACCCGAAGTTTGTCTTTAGTATAAAAACCTTTTCCACATTCTGAACATGGAAACGGCTTCTCCCCTGTGTGTATTCTCTCATGTATAACAAGATTTGATTTTGATAAAAAACTTTTCCCACAGTCAGAACACGGAAATTGTTTGTCTACTGAGTGACTTCTCTCATGTTTGACTAGATTGGATTTTGATGTAAAACATTTACCACATTCAGAGCACGTAAATGGTTTCTCTCCAGTGTGAAATCTCTGATGAACCTTCAGTCTGTCTTTAGTAATAAAACGTTTTCCACATTCTGAGCACGGATACGGCTTCTCTCCAGTGTGAATTCTCACATGTTTAACAAGATGCGAGTTTGTTGAAAAACCTTTACCACATTCTGGGCATGGATATGGCTTATCTTCTGTGTGACTTCTTTCGTGTTTAACCAGATTTGTTTTTGATGTAAAACACTTTCCACACTCTGAACATGTGAATGGCTTCTCTCCAGTGTGAGTTCTCTCATGTTTTACAAGGTGTTGTCTTGATATAAAACTTTTCCCACATTCCGAACATGGATATGGCTTATCTTCTGTGTGACTTCTCTCATGTCTAATATGATTTGATTTGTTTGCAAAACTTTTCCCACATACTGAACAGGAATATGGCTTCTCACCTGTGTGAATTCTCAAATGTTTGACAAGATTTGACTTTAATGTGATGTATTTCCCACATTCTGGACATGAACATGCCTTCTTTCGTGAATGGTTTATCTGATGCTTAAGAAAAACGGTTTTATAGGCAAAGCCTCGCCCACACTGAAAACACGAATACGGCTTTGTTCCTTTGCGAATCTTTCTGGGTTTATAGCGGCGTTTTGGAAAGGGTTTACCATACTCACTTTTCTGATACCTCTTACTCCCTTCCTGAGCCGCAGTAACAACCGCTGACCAGTCACGAGAAGGTTCCACAGGACTGTATGAAAGGTCTGGAGTGAGAGGCCCCGAATGGTCACTAATAGGGAGGTTCTCCCCTGCGGAGTCCCACAAATCCTCCTCTTCCACTTTAATTATGGATAAAAAGTCCTGACTGAGACTTTCTGTTGGGATTAATAAAAAAAATGGATCAAAAAAGTGTAGGTCAAAAATTAAAGACACGGCTGAGTGATGTGTATATAGTGTAATGGTCGCCCCCAGATCTCAGGATGGCTCCATAGTGATGTGTATATAGTGTAATGGCCGCCCCCAGATCTCAGGATGCTCCATAGTGATGTGTATATAGTGTAATGGCCGCCCGCCCCCAGATCTCAGGATGCTCCATAGTGATGTGTATATAGTGTAATGGCCGCCCCCAGACCTCAGGATGCTCCATAGTGATGTGTATATAGTGTAATGGCCGCCCGCCCCCAGATCTCAGGATGCTCCATAGTGATGTGTATATAGTGTAATGGCCGCCCCCAGATCTCAGGATGCTCCATAGTGATGTGTATATAGTGTAATGGCCGCCCCCAGATCTCAGGATGCTCCATAGTGATGTGTATATAGTGTAATGGCCGCCCCCAGATCTCAGGATGCTCCATAGTGATGTGTATATAGTGTAATGGCCGCCCCCAGATCTCAGGATGCTCCATAGTGATGTGTATATAGTGTAATGGCCGCCCCCAGATCTCAGGATGCTCCATAGTGATGTGTATATAGTGTAATGGCCGCCCCCAGATCTCAGGATGCTCCATAGTGATGTGTATATAGTGTAATGGCCGCCCCCAGATCTCAGGATGCTCCATAGTGATGTGTATATAGTGTAATGGCCGCCCCCAGATCTCAGGATGCTCCATAGTGATGTGTATATAGTATAATGGCCGCCCCCCCCCCCAGATCTCAGGATGCTCCATAGTGATGTGTATATAGTGTAATGGCCTCCCCCAGATCTCAGGATGCTCCATAGTGATGTGTATATAGTGTAATGGCCGCCCCCAGATCTCAGGATGCTCCATAGTGATGTGTATATAGTGTAATGGCCGCCCCCAGACCTCAGGATGCTCCATAGTGATGTGTATATAGTGTATTGGCCGCCCGCCCCCAGATCTCAGGATGCTCCATAGTGATGTGTATATAGTATAATGGCCGCCCCCCCCCCAGATCTCAGGATGCTCCATAGTGATGTGTATATAGTGTAATGGCCGCCCCCAGATCTCAGGATGCTCCATAGTGATGTGTATATAGTGTAATGGCCGCCCGCCCCCAGATCTCAGGATGGCTCCATAGTGATGTGTATATAGTGTAATGGCCGCCCCCAGATCTCAGGATGCTCCATAGTGATGTGTATATAGTGTAATGGCCGCCCCCAGATCTCAGGATGATCCATAGTGATGTGTATATAGTGTAATGGCCGCCCCCAGATCTCAGGATGCTCCATAGTGATGTGTATATAGTGTAATGGCCGCCCCCAGATCTCAGGATGCTCCATAGTGATGTGTATATAGTGTAATGGCCGCCGCCCCCAGATCCTCAGGATGCTCCATAGTGATGTGTATATAGTGTAATGGCCGCCCGCCCCAGATCTCAGGATGCTCCATAGTGATGTGTATATAGTGTAATGGCCGCCCCCAGATCTCAGGATGCTCCATAGTGATGTGTATATAGTGTAATGGCCGCCCGCCCCCCAGATCTCAGGATGCTCCATAGTGATGTGTATATAGTGTAATGGCCGCCCCCAGATCTCAGGATGCTCCATAGTGATGTGTATATAGTGTAATGGCCGCCCCCAGATCTCAGGATTGCTCCATAGTGATGTGTATATAGTGTAATGGCCGCCCCCAGATCTCAGGATGGCTCCATAGTGATGTGTATATAGTGTAATGGCCGCCCCCAGATCTCAGGATGCTCCATAGTGATGTGTATATAGTGTAATGGCCGCCCCCAGATCTCAGGATGGCTCCATAGTGATGTGTATATAGTGTAATGGCCGCCCCCAGACCTCAGGATGCTCCATAGTGATGTGTATATAGTGTAATGGCCGCCCCCAGATCTCAGGATGCTCCATAGTGATGTGTATATAGTGTAATGGCCGCCCGCCCCCAGATCTCAGGATGCTCCATAGTGATGTGTATATAGTGTAATGGCCGCCCGCCCCAGATCTCAGGATGCTCCATAGTGATGTGTATATAGTGTAATGGCCGCCCCCAGATCTCAGGATGCTCCATAGTGATGTGTATATAGTATAATGGCCGCCCCCCCCCCCAGATCTCAGGATGCTCCATAGTGATGTGTATATAGTGTAATGGCCGCCCGCCCCCAGATCTCAGGATGCTCCATAGTGATGTGTATATAGTGTAATGGCCGCCCCCAGATCTCAGGATGCTCCATAGTGATGTGTATATAGTGTAATGGCCGCCCCCAGATCTCAGGATGCTCCATAGTGATGTGTATATAGTGTAATGGCCGCCCGCCCCCAGATCTCAGGATGCTCCATAGTGATGTGTATATAGTGTAATGGCCGCCCCCAGATCTCAGGATGCTCCATAGTGATGTGTATATAGTGTAATGGCCGCCCGCCCCCAGATCTCAGGATGCTCCATAGTGATGTGTATATAGTGTAATGGCCGCCCCCAGATCTCAGGATGCTCCATAGTGATGTGTATATAGTGTAATGGCCGCCCGCCCCCAGATCTCAGGATGCTCCATAGTGATGTGTATATAGTGTAATGGCCGCCCGCCCCAGATCTCAGGATGCTCCATAGTGATGTGTATATAGTGTATGGCCGCCCGCCCCCAGATCTCAGGATGCTCCATAGTGATGTGTATATAGTGTAATGGCCGCCCCCAGGATCTCAGGGATGCTCCATAGTGATATGTATATAGTGTAATTGGCCGCCCCAGATCTCAGGATGCTCCATAGTGATGTTTATAGAGTGTAATGGACCGCCCCCAGATCCTCAGGATGCTCCATAGTGATGTGTATATAGTGTAATGGCCGCCCCACAGATCTCAGGATGCTCCATAGTGATGTGTATATAGTGTAATTGGCCGCCCCCAGATCTCAGATGCTCCATAGTGATGTGTATATAGTGTAATGCCGCCCCCAGATCTCAGGATGCTCCTAGTGATGTGTATATAGTGTATGGCCGCCCCCAGATCTCAGGATGCTCCATAGTGATGTGTATATAGTGGTAATGGCCGCCCCAGATCTCAGGATGCTCCATAGTGATGTTTATACGTGTAATGGGCCCCCCGCCCACAGATCTCAGGATGCTCCATAGTGATGTGTATATAGTGTAATGGCCGCCCCAGATCTCAGGATCTCCATAGTGATGTGATATAGTGTAATGGCCGCCCCAGATCTCAGGATGCTCCATAGTGATGTGTATATAGTGTAATGGCCGCCCCAGATCTCAGGATGCTCCATAGTGATGTGTATATAGTGTAATGGCCGCCCGCCCCCAGATCTCAGGATGCTCCATAGTGATGTGTATATAGTGTAATGGCCGCCCCCAGATCTCAGGATGCTCCATAGTGATGTGTATATAGTGTAATGGCCGCCCCAGATCTCAGGATGCTCCATAGTGATGTGTATATAGTGTAATGGCCGCCCGCCCCCAGATCTCAGGATGCTCCATAGTGATGTGTATATAGTGTAATGGCCGCCCCCAGATCTCAGGATGCTCCATAGTGATGTGTATATAGTGTAATGGCCGCCCCAGATCTCAGGATGCTCCATAGTGATGTGTATATAGTGTAATGGCCGCCCGCCCCCAGATCTCAGGATGCTCCATAGTGATGTGTATATAGTGTTATGGCCGCCCCCAGATCTCAGGATGCTCCATAGTGATGTGGTAATATAGTGTAATGGCCGCCCCCCAGATCTCAGGATGCTCCATAGTGATGTGTATATAGTGTAATGGCCGCCCGCCCCCAGATCTCAGGATGGCTCCATAGTGATGTGTATATAGTGTAATGGGCCGCCCCCAGATCTCAGGATGCTCCATAGTGATGTGTATATAGTGTAATGGCCGCCCGCCCCCAGATCTCAGGATGCTCCATAGTGGATGTGTATATAGTGTAATGGGCCGCCCCCCAGACCTCAGGATGCTCCATAGTGAATGTGTATATAGTGTAATGGCCGCCCGCCCCCAGATCTCAGGATGCTCCATAGTGATGTGTATATAGTGTAATGGCCGCCCCCAGATCTCAGGATGCTCCATAGTGATGTGTATATAGTGTAATGGGCCGCCCCCAGATCTCAGGATGCTCCATAGTGATGTGTATATAGTGTAATGGCCCCGCCCCCAGATCTCAGGATGCTCCATAGTGATGTGTATATAGTGTAATGGCCGCCCCCAGATCTCAGGATGCTCCATAGTGATGTGTATATAGTAGTAATGGCCGCCCCCAGATCTCAGGATGCTCCATAGTGATGTGTATATAGTGTAATGGCCGCCCCCAGATCTCAGGATGCTCCATAAGTGATGTGTATATAGTGTAATGGCCGCCCCCAGATCTCAGGATGCTCCATAGTGATGTGTATATAGTGTAAATGGCCGCCCCCAGATCTCAGGATGCTCCATAGTGATGTGTATATAGTGTAATGGCCGCCCCCCCCCCAGATCTCAGGATGCTCCATAGTGATGTGTATATAGTGTAATGGCCTCCCCCAGATCTCAGGATGCTCCATAGTGATGTGTATATAGTGTAATGGCCGCCCCCAGATCTAAGGATGCTCCATAGTGATGTGTATATAGTGTAAATGGCCGCCCCCAGACCTCAGGATGCTCCATAGTGATGTGTATATAGTGTATTGGCCGCCCGCCCCCAGATCTCAGGATGCTCCATAGTGATGTGTATATAGTATAATGGCCGCCCCCCCCCCAGATCTCAGGATGCTCCATAGTGATGTGTATATAGTGTAATGGGCCGCCCCCAGATCTCAGAGGCTCCATAGTGATGTGTATATAGTGTAATGGCCGCCCGCCCCCAGATCTCAGGATGGCTCCATAGTGATGTGTATATAGTGTAATGGCCGCCCCCAGATCTCAGGATGCTCCATAGTGATGTGTATATAGTGTAATGGCCGCCCCCAGATCTCAGGATGCTCCATAGTGATGTGTATATAGTGTAATGGCCGCCCCCAGACCTCAGGATGCTCCATAGTGATGTGTATTATAGTGTAATGGCCGCCCGCCCCCAGATCTCAGGATGCTCCATAGTGATGTGTATATAGTGTAATGGCCGCCCCCAGACCTCAGGATGCTCCATAGTGATGTGTATATAGTGTAATGGCCGCCCGCCCCCAGATCTCAGGATGCTCCATAGTGATGTGTATATAGTGTAATGGCCGCCCCCAGATCTCAGGATGCTCCATAGTGATGTATATATAGTGTAATGGCCGCCCCCAGATCTCAGGATGCTCCATAGTGATGTGTATATAGTGGTAATGGCCGCCCCCAGATCTCAGGATGGCTCCATAGTGATGTGTATATAGTGTAATGGCCGCCCCCAGATCTCAGGATGCTCCATAGTGATGTGTATATAGTGTAATGGCCGCCCCCAGATCTCAGGATGGCTCCATAGTGATGTGTATATAGTGTAATGGCCGCCCCCAGACCTCAGGATGCTCCATAGTGATGTGTATATAGTGTAATGGCCGCCCCCAGATCTCAGGATGCCTCCATAGTGATGTGTATATAGTGTAATGGCCGCCCGCCCCAGATCTCAGGATGCTCCATAGTGATGTGTATATAGTGTAATGGCCGCCCGCCCCCAGATCTCAGGATGCTACATAGTGATGTGTATATAGTGTAATGGCCGCCCCCAGATCTCAGGATGCTCCATAGTGATGTGTATATAGTATAATGGCCGCCCCCCCCCAGATCTCAGGATGCTCCATAGTGATGTGTATATAGTGTAATGGCCGCCCGCCCCCAGATCTCAGGATGCTCCATAGTGATGTGTATATAGTGTAATGGCCGCCCCCAGACCTCAGGATGCTCCATAGTGATGTGTATATAGTGTAATGGCCGCCCCCAGATCTCAGGATGCTCCATAGTGATGTGTATATAGTGTAATGGCCGCCCGCCCCCAGATCTCAGGATGCTCCATAGTGATGTGTATATAGTGTAATGGCCGCCCCCAGATCTCAGGATGCTCCATAGTGATGTGTATATAGTGTAATGGCCGCCCGCCCCCAGATCTCAGGATGCTCCATAGTGATGTGTATATAGTGTAATGGCCGCCCCCAGATCTCAGGATGCTCCATAGTGATGTGTATATAGTGTAATGGCCGCCCGCCCCCAGATCTCAGGATGCTCCATAGTGATGTGTATATAGTGTAATGGCCGCCCGCCCCCAGATCTCAGGATGCTCCATAGTGATGTGTATATAGTGTAATGGCCGCCCGCCCCCCAGATCTCAGGATGCTCCATAGTGATGTTGTATATAGTGTAATGGCCGCCCCCCCCCCCCCCCCCAGATCTCAGGATGCTCCATAGTGATGTGTATATAGTGTAATGGCCGCCCCCCCCCCCAGATCTCAGGATGCTCCATAGTGATGTGTATATAGTGTAATGGCCGCCCCCAGATCTCAGGATGCTCCATAGTGATGTGTATATAGTGTAATGGCCGCCCCCAGATCTCAGGATGCTCCATAGTGATGTGTATATAGTGTAATGCCCGCCCCCAGATCTCAGGATGCTCCATAGTGATGTGTATATAGTGTAATGGCCGCCCCCAGATCTCAGGATGCTCCATAGTGATGTGTATATAGTGTAATGGCCGCCCCAGATCTCAGGATGCTCCATAGTGATGTGTATATAGTGTAATGGCCGCCCGCCCCCAGATCTCAGGATGCTCCATAGTGATGTGTATATAGTGTAATGGCCGCCCCCAGATCTCAGGATGCTCCATAGTGATGTGTATATAGTGTAATGGCCGCCCCAGATCTCAGGATGCTCCATAGTGATGTGTATATAGTGTAATGGCCGCCCGCCCCCAGATCTCAGGATGCTCCATAGTGATGTGTATATAGTGTAATGGCCGCCCCCAGATCTCAGGATGCTCCATAGTGATGTGTATATAGTGTAATGGCCGCCCCAGATCTCAGGATGCTCCATAGTGATGTGTATATAGTGTAATGGCCGCCCCAGATCTCAGGATGCTCCATAGTGATGTGTATATAGTGTAATGGCCGCCCGCCCCCAGATCTCAGGATGCTCCATAGTGATGTGTATATAGTGTAATGGCCGCCCCCAGATCTCAGGATGCTCCATAGTGATGTGTATATAGTGTAATGGCCGCCCCAGATCTCAGGATGCTCCATAGTGATGTGTATATAGTGTAATGGCCGCCCGCCCCCAGATCTCAGGATGCTCCATCGTGATGTGTATATAGTGTAATGGCCGCCCCCAGATCTCAGGATGCTCCATAGTGATGTGTATATAGTGTAATGGCCGCCCCAGATCTCAGGATGCTCCATAGTGATGTGTATATAGTGTAATGGCCGCCCGCCCCCAGATCTCAGGATGCTCCATAGTGATGTGTATATAGTGTAATGGCCGCCCCCAGATCTCAGGATGCTCCATAGTGATGTGTATATAGTGTAATGGCCGCCCCCAGATCTCAGGATGCTCCATAGTGATGTGTATATAGTGTAATGGCCGCCCGCCCCCAGATCTCAGGATGGCTCCATAGTGATGTGTATATAGTGTAATGGCCGCCCCCAGATCTCAGGATGCTCCATAGTGATGTGTATATAGTGTAATGGCCGCCCGCCCCCAGATCTCAGGATGGCTCCATAGTGATGTGTATATAGTGTAATGGCCGCCCCCAGACCTCAGGATGCTCCATAGAGATGTGTATATAGTGTAATGGCCGCCCCCAGATCTCAGGATGCTCCATAGTGATGTGTATATAGTGTAATGGCCGCCCCCAGATCTCAGGATGCTCCATAGTGATGTGTATATAGTGTAATGGCCGCCCGCCCCCAGATCTCAGGATGCTCCATAGTGATGTGTATATAGTGTAATGGCCGCCCCCAGATCTCAGGATGCTCCATAGTGATGTGTATATAGTGTAATGGCCGCCCGCCCCCAGATCTCAGGTTGCTCCATAGTGATGTGTATATAGTGTAATGGCCGCCCCCAGATCTCAGGATGCTCCATAGTGATGTGTATATAGTGTAATGGCCGCCCCCAGATCTCAGGATGCTCCATAGTGATGTGTATATAGTGTAATGGCCGCCCCCAGATCTCAGGATGCTCCATAGTGATGTGTATATAGTGTAATGGCCGCCCGCCCCCAGATCTCAGGATGCTCCATAGTGATGTGTATATAGTGTAATGGCCGCCCGCCCCCAGATCTCAGGATGCTCCATAGTGATGTGTATATAGTGTAATGGCCGCCCGCCCCCAGATCTCAGGATGCTCCATAGTGATGTGTATATAGTGTAATGGCCGCCCCCAGATCTCAGGATGCTCCATAGTGATGTGTATATAGTGTAATGGCCGCCCCCAGATCTCAGGATGCTCCATAGTGATGTGTATATAGTGTAATGGCCGCCTCTCTATATACAATATATATTACCTCTCTATACATTATATAATAGTCCCATCTGCTGCTACATATATCAACTAACCCTGCGTTTAATGATCCTGAAGCGCTATGGTTAATAAGATAGATAATAATATGGACGTGTATGGCAGCCTAACAGTATATACTGGATACAGAGCCTGTGTATGTGCAGTCTTCTCCCCCACTATACATATTAATGCCACGTCCCAGGACAGGGGGGCCATTGCTGTTCTGTTATATGTAGTTCACCACAAAAGTCTTTGCTATGAAAGTGTTATCAGTAGTGTAAAGGTGTATTCTGCCCTCCCACCACCAGATGTCCCACTGTATCCTATGTACTATATGGCACAGCTGCAGAAGATTCTTTACAAAGGGTTAACTCTCTCTTAGATTGTTTTATCCAATCAAATGTGGTTTGTAAGCTGAGACCAATCCCTGTGGAGGGTACCTCATACAGAGCCCTCCTCCAGCTCCCAGCCTATCGGAGGCCTTATGTTGTGTCACAGGGTGTGTTTCCTCCAATCACAGAGCTCCCTAAGTGGTCCAGCCTGAGGAGGAGGAGGAGAGCAGGGCATTCGGCTGCCAGTCAGTGAGGTAGTTAGTTTTCTATATGAGAAGAGTTCCAGAGCAGAGACACATAGAGAAACCATTCAGTGCGGCTACCAGATCTAGGGGAATCCCGTATCCACACGGAGGGGCTATCAGATTGTTCTCTATGAATCCCTATAAAGGTGGAGCCCCCCCTTATATCCCTGCCCCTCCTCACTATACATATATACACAGGGGGGGGGGGGGAGTGTTACTGTAATGTAGCTGTAAGGTGGAGCCCCCCCTTATATCCCTGTGCCCCCCTCACTATACTGCACTATACATATATACACAGGGGGGGGGGGGGGTTACTGTAATGTAGCTGTAAGGTGGAGCCCCCCCCTTATATCCCTGCCCCCCCCCTCACTATACTGCACTATACATATATACACAGGGGGGGGGGGGGTGTTACTGTAATGTAGCTGTAAGGTGGAGCCCTCCCTTATATCCCTGCCCCCCCCCCTCACTATACTGCACTATACATATATACACAGGGGGGGGGGTGTTACTGTAATGTAGCTGTAAGGTGGAGCCCCCCCTTATATCCCTGCCCCCCCCTCACTATACTGCACTATACATATATACACAGGGGGGGGGGGGGAGTGTTACTGTAATGTAGCTGTAAGGTGGAGCCCCCCCTTATATCCCTGTGCCCCCCCTCACTATACTGCACTATACATATATACACAGGGGGGGGGGGTTACTGTAATGTAGCTGTAAGGTGGAGCCCCCCCTTATATCCCTGTGACCCCCCTCCCCCTCACTATACTGCACTATACATATATACACAGGGGGGTGTTACTGTAATGTAGCTGTAAGGTGGAGCCCCCCCTTATATCCCTGCCCCCCCCTCACTATACTGCACTATACATATATACACAGGGGGGGGGGGTTACTGTAATGTAGCTGTAAGGTGGAGCCCCCCCTTATATCCCTGCCCCCCCCCTCACTATACTGCACTATACATATATACACAGGGGGGGGGGGGTGTTACTGTAATGTAGCTGTAAGGTGGAGCCCCCCTTATATCCCTGTGCCCCCCCTCACTATACTGCACTATACATATATACACAGGGGGGGGGTGTTACTGTAATGTAGCTGTAAGGTGGAGCCCCCCCTTATATCCCTGTGCCCCCCCCTCACTATACTGCACTATACATATATACACAGGGGGGTGTTACTGTAATGTAGCTGTAAGGTGGAGCCCCCCTTATATCCCTGCCCCCCCTCACTATACTGCACTATACATATATACACATGGGGGGGGGGTTACTATAATGTAGCTGTAATGTGCCCCCCCCCCCTCACTATACTGCACTATACATATATACACAGGGGGGGGGGTTACTGTAATGTAGCTGTAAGGTGGAGCCCCCCCTTATATCCCTGTGTAACTCCATCCTCCACTACCTGGTATAGCAGCTCCCGGCGCCTCCTCCTCCTTCACCTCACTCATACACCGGGGATCGCCCCTCATCCTCTCTTCTTCTGCTTCATCCTCCACTTTAATATTGTGACTTCCCTCTGGACAGTCCTGGGAATACAGAGGACAGGGACATCTCTCTGGTGGATTCCTGTCACTGCCTCCATCTGTAGGGAACACACAGGGAGCCAATCCATTATACACTGCTACGTGTCATCAGGAGGAGGATGGGAGTAGTAGTATCTAATAACATAGCAACCAACAAAAGCCCCCCTCATCCTTACCCTGCTGATCGGCCATGAAATCCGTCTCCTCTTCTGCATCATCTATAACCTCCACCTTAATATCAATCAGATCTTCACCCTAAAGAACCAAGTAGGAGAGAAATTACCTTGTGGTCAATCACTGTATGATCTGATTGTGGAGACTGTAGCGCCACCTACCTGCTGATTGTCTGCTGGGACATCTCCCTCTGGACAGTCCCGGGAATACAGAGGACAGGGACATCTCTCTGGTGGATTCCTGTAAATGACAGCATCTGTGGGGAACACCGTGACAGATTATCTGCATGTTATAGCGGATGATGGGAGTCGTATCTGGCGGAGGATTTTACAACCAATCCTTACATGGATGATCGGCCATAAAATCCATCTCCTCCTCTGTGTCTGGTGGATTCCTGTCAGTCAGAGCATCTGTGGGGAAGACGAGAGATTATCTGCATGTGATGGCGGATGATGGGAGTCGTATCTAGGAGGACACAGTCATGGAAGAGATTATCTGCATGCGATAGCGGATGATGGGAGTCGTATCTAGGAGGACACAGTGGCTCGAGGAAGGAAAATTCTAGGGCCTTCTGCATGGCTCATTCCCCGAAGCAGGGAATACAGCTTGTAAATGCTTTTTGTAGCTGGAAGGTTCCAGAGTCCGCCCCAGGCTCTGTGAGGTTCCGGAGCCCGCCCCAGGCTCTGTGAGGTTTCAGGCTGTGACGTTCCGGAGCCCGTTCCAGGTTCTGTGAGGTTCCGGAGCATGCCCCAGGCTTTGTGAGGTTTCAGGCTCTGTGAGGTTCCAAAACCGTCCCCAGGCTCTGTGGTGTTCCAGGCTATGTGAGGTTCCGGAGCCGGCCCAGGCTCTGTGAGGTTCAGGAGCATGCCCCAGGCTTTGTGAGGTTCCGGAGCATGCCCCAGGCTCTGTGAGGTTCCGGGCTAAGTGAGGTTCCGGAGCCGGCCCCAGGCTCTGTGAGGTTCCGGAGCCGGCCCCAGGCTATGTGACGTTTTGGAGCCCGCCCCAGGCTCTGTGAGGTTTTAGGCTATGTGAGATTCTGGAGCATGCCCCAGGCTCTGTGAGGTTTCAGGCTCTGTGACATTTCGGAGCCCGCCCCAGGCTCTGTGAGGTTCCGGAGCGTGCCCCAGGCTCTGTGAGGTTTCGGAGCCAGCCCCAGGCTCTGTGACGTTTCAGAGCCCGCCCCAGGCTCTGAGGTTCCGGAGCGTGCCCCAGGCTCTGTGACATTCCAGCCCTGTTTCCTCCAGATACAGCAATAAGGATATATACGGCTAATAACATTGGACAGCGACAGATTAATCGGATGTAATTTAAGCTGCTGATCTTGTACATCACCCTGACATTTTCCTATCACGGACTGTTTTTTTTATGAAATCTTCTGTTTGAGTTTTTGCTTTTTATCTTCTTCATATTTTCAGGCTGTCCGTGTATCGTCCACCGTATATATCTGCTGTTATGTCGTTTATAGGTGAGCGGAGGCATGAGGAGTTATTTGCATTTCATTGTTACAGACTAGGCACCTGGACATGTCCGGACACTGCCACAGAGGCTGTATAGATTCTGCAGAGATAGACTATTACAATACAACCTGATATAGGTAACATGGCTCGTCAGTGTCAGAACAGCAGTGAACAAGACAAACCCTGCACTCCTCACCTCTGTGCAAGATGTGCTGCTGATCCGAGAGGTCGGCTGAGAGGTTCTCACAAGTCAATGCCGTTTGCTGTCCCAGTGATATGGAATGGGAAAAGAAGGATCATGTGACCTACTGTTACTTCTGTCCAACCAATGTCTCTGGTTTCTCTGCCAAGTATAGGAAATCCATTGAATATCCCAACCGGCCTTTAGCTATGGGACTATTGCCACATGATGACACTACCAGTCGCAGAGAAGCCACCACAGTCGCAGAGCTGCCAGACACGCAGAGTCTAAAGGAAGCAGCTGATGGAGAGGTTACAGTCCATGGGTCAGAGATGTAAACCACACTGATTCAGACTAAGAGCCAAGTATGTCTGGCAACCCTCAGTGTAGAAAATACGGCCAGAACTTGATGACTGGGAGTAAATGCAGAGTTACTGGCTTCATGGATGACCCGGTACTAAAGTTTCTGTTTTTCTAAGCTGCCAAGAGGGCATAACAGTTTGTGAACAGGTTGACAACTGGGGCCGCATAAACGGGAGGAGGCAGCGGCAGCCATATATACAGGAGGAGGCGGCAGCCATATATATGGGAGGAGGCGGTGGCGGCCATATATACAGGAGGAGGCGGTGGTGGCCACAAATAGGGGAGGAGGCGGCAGCCATATACACGGGAGGAGGTGGCGGCAGCCATATATATGGGAGGAGGCGGTGGCCATATTTATGGGAGGAGGCGGTGGCGGCCATATATACAGGAGGAGGCGGTGGTGGCCACAAATAGGGGAGGAGGCAGCAGCCATATACACGGGAGGAGGTGGCGGCAGCCATATATACGGGAGGAGGCGGTGGCGGCCATATATATGGGAGGAGGCGGTGGCCACTGAGTACAAATGAAAACATTTAATGCTTCATAATAGTACAACTTACTCTAGGGTTTCTCTTCTACGTGATACAAACCATCTGAAATATTTTTGCTTAGTTCAGATGGGTTTATCATAATCCCTGGAAAAACTTTGGAAAAAATGTGCTGTCCAGGGTAATCAATCATTATTCCTCACCTGAAATGATATAGACGCTTTTTGTACACCTTAATGTTGCCCTGCGCTCTGTCCCAGGAATCAGGCTGCGGCCCTGATGGAAGACGAGGGGCAGGCGCCTATAGACATTATACTCCCTGATTCTCCTTCTACTTTATAACTTTCACTTTAAGATAACGTTCATCCTCGATTCTTTTACTAGACAGTCGTCTATCACTCCGTACTTACCTTTAAGCATTGTGGCCACAGAGGTGTATTTTCCCTCATGGCCCCTTAGGACTTATTCCCACATAGCATCAGGCTTCTAAGATGTCCTCTGTGCCGAGGAGCAGGAGAGGTGTTCTTTGGACTCCTTCGTGGCGGCCGCATATCTGCTGATGCTGTCATTAAACAATGGACCACAACTCCAGAGACTGCTATGTCTCCTGCTCCTCCAGATCTTCTCCCCACTCTTCCTGGTATCCAGCATTTCTTACATACACCCTGACACCCCTTTCTTCTCACCCTGCTTTATGGTCTCTACTAGAGATGAGTGATGTGATCATCATTGGGGTTCGTCCTAAGCCGAACGATCAGCTTTTGAATCCCCATGTCTGTCCGCTCTGTGCAGAAGGTGGATACAGCGTGAGGACCGTCATACCCCATAGGCTGTATCCATGTTTTCCAGGTGGTCTTTAGGCTGTATCCATGTTTTCCAGGTGGTCTTTAGACTGTATCCACCTTCCCCACAGAGCGGCCAGACAGCAGGATTCAAAAGCCGAATGGCTGACTTTGTTCAAACCCTAATGAAGCCCACATTGTTCATCTCTAGTCTCCGTCATTCTCAGAATGTTAGGAGAAGCAGCCATGGCTGCTGGTTATAGGACAAGGTTCGAGGAGTCTGGGGATTCATGAAGCATTGGTCATTCATAACATAAGTGTGAACAATCCTCAACCCTGACCAGCTGTCAAGACCTTAAAGACTGGATCTGCGCCCTCACATCTCCAAATAAATCCACTAATATTGATTAAAAATGTTGCTTCTTCTGTAACTTTCAGTCTTGTGCAGAATCTCATCTTCTACTTGCTTCACTGTTCAACAACTGTTGGGAGCAAAACTTTTGCATGTCATTGTATTTCTCTTTAAACCCAATGAGCGTGCATCCTTACACTGATGATCGGCCATGAAATCCGTCTCCTCTTCTGCATCATCTATAACCTCCACCTTAATATCAATCAGATCTTCACCCTAAAGAACCAAGTAGAAGAGAAATTACCTTGTGGTCAATCACTGTATGATCAGATTGTGAAGACTGTAGCGCCACCTACCTGCTGATTGTCTGCTGGGACATCTCCCTCTGGACAGTCCTGGGAATACAGAGGACGGGGACATCTCTCTGGTGGATTCCTGTCACTGCCTCCATCTGTAGGGAACACACAGGGAGCCAATCCATTATACACTGCTACATGTCATCAGGAGGAGGAGGATGGGAGGAGGAGGATGATGATGTAGGGGGCCCTTATATATCCAACTACAGTCTCCCCCTCATCCTTACCCTGCTGATCGGCCATGACATCCGTCTCCTCTTCTGCATCATCTATAACCTCCACCTTAATATCAATCAGATCTTCACCCTAAAGAACCAAGTAGGAGAGAAATTACCTTGTGGTCAATCACTGTATGATCTGATTGTGGAGACTGTAGCGCCACCTACCTGCTGATTGTCTGCTGGGACATCTCCCTCTGGACAGTCCTGGGAATACAGAGGACGGGGACATCTCTCTGGTGGATTCCTCTCACTGCCTCCATCTGTAGGGAACACACAGGGAGCCAATCCATTATACACTGCTACATGTCATCAGGAGGAGGAGGATGGAAAGAGGAGGAGTAGGATGATCTAGGGGCCCCTCACCCCTGCTCTCTAGAATCAGGAAGGTCTCCTCTTACCTTGTGCTGTGAGGCCGGGCGGCTGATCCTCCATCATGAGCGGCTGCTCCCCCCGGTACAGATCCTTGTGTCCTTCTACATACTCCCACTCCTCCATGGAGAAATAGACGGCCACATCCTGACACCTTATAGGAACCTGACACACACAATGATCACACAGTCATCCCCCCCAGCCTGCTGCCTCCTGGATTACTCTATCATCTCCCAGCATTCCCCAGTGTCACCTCTCCAGTCAGCAGCTCAGTCATCCTGTGGGTGAGTTCTAGGATCTTCTGCTCATGTATCAGTGATGGAAGCTCCGTGATGGGGCCCCGGGCCCTGCTCCGCCCTCCTGACTCCTGGGGGAAGGCCACACCCTCCCCCCATGTCTTCTTCACTATGGTGTAATCCTGGTGATGGAGAGAGACAATCAGGGAGTAAAGACTCCTTCCCTACTCCAAAACTTACAATGTGAAAACATTTCTGGAGCCACAACTCATCTCCAGAAACCTCATATAATAACTTGTATTATTCCATCAGTAGGGACACCCCGACCCTCCAGGACTTACACATCCTCCATAATCTCACTGCTCTTACAGTAAAGAATCCCCCTCTATGTTGGTACAATAACCTTCTCTCCTCTAGATACAGTAGATGCCTCCATGTATAGTCTCATATAGATGTCTATGTAGTGGACAGCTCTCCCCCAGACCACACTCCACCATCTCTTCCTGCTCCTCTCCCCCAGACTCCACCATCCCATCCTCCTCCTCTCCCCCAGACTCCACCATCCCATCCTCCTCTTCCTGCTCCTCTCCCCCAGACTCCACCATCCCATCCTCCTCTTCCTGCTCCTCTACTCCAGACTCCACCATCCCGTCCTCCTCTTCCTGCTCCTCTCCTCCAGACTCTACCATCTCATCCTCCTCTTCCTGCTCCGCTCCTCCAGACTCCACCAGATCATCCTCCTCTTCCTGCTCCTCTCCCCCAGACTCCTATTACTTCCTAGAATGGATCTTCCCATCTGTATCTGAGATGTTATATAATACAATAATAAGGATAGAAGTCTAGAGAAGTTACCTCTCCGGTCAGCAGGCGGATGATCTCCAAGGTGACGTGTAATATTTTCTTACTGATCTCCTTCCTGTCCTTCTCCATCCTTGGGGGGCCATTCAGAGGAAGGGCCATATGGAGAAAGAAAAGAGAAAACAAGATCAGCTTGAGAATTTTAGTACTTTTGAAGCCCTGTAGCCACGTTGTCCCCCTCAATGGAACAGGTGACTGATAAGGCTAGGTGATGTGATTTTACCTACTTGCACCGTACCTGTATGACTACACCTATATATACAGGCCTCTGAATTAGAAGATGATCAGAGCGTGACAGAAAGATGGTCTGGAAGAAGGAAAGGAATGCTGGCAGCAGGCCAATGAGCACAGCTCCCTGAACTTATCATTGCAGTCACAATATAGAAGCGAGAGAGAGACACACCGATATATAAACAATTTATGGTAAACAACACATTTTGCCAGCCTGACTGCGCAGGACAGGAAACTGCTACCATTTATGGACTAACCTGTCAGAGTGTGACATGTGTATTGTGACTTGAAACCCCGCCTGTATTGAATGTTTATGTAATTCATGTGAATACACTGCTTCCCAAACGTACATTACTGATATGTACATCAGATGTCTGTGTCTGCGATTTTAAGGTGTAATTACATACACTGGTTTGTGATAGATATGAGAAATTATCTTAAAAATATAGGTTGTAGTACCAGCCTACACCACTAGATGTCACTCTATCGTTTGAAACTACCCAAGATAAAATTGTATACAATAGAAAAAGAAAAAATTGGCTTAGTTCATAAAAATACAAGGAATTTTTATTACATATGATAGGTACCAATACATACAAAAACTTATACAATATTAAATGAAGTTAAAAAGTATGACCACAGTAAAAACAGATATAAGACAGGTGTCTGCAGTAAGATATTTTACCCACAGCAATTTTTCCATATGGGGATATATCTATAAGGTGCACAAGATCACGTACTGCCCTAATACTGCCTCATATGCTTCAGTTCTAATTAACAACCCTGCAACTTCCGGGACTGCGGCGCACTGGACCGGAAGCGGAGGCCGCGTCACATCCGGTCTGGCAGCTCACCCCAGGTGCGCATGTCCGCCAAACAACCATTGCCATAAACGAAAATAATATGTGTATATGTGTATATAAAAAAGTGGAAAATAGTGAGACATGATTATAATTGAAATATCGTGATTAAAAAAGATAATTAATTATATAGTGATGAGTGAAATAGTGAACGTGTAGAATATATGACTATATACAAAAACGGAAAACCACGCAAAAAAACAAAAAACGCATGATGACATCAATCATGTGCACATGACATTAATGTTAGATCCTTTGTAATCAGGCTTTTTTATGTATATAATGGTCTGGTAGTATTTCCATGCAAGTCTCAGCGTTATAGATACTATACTTACTATTGGCCGAATAAAGTCCCGTGACCTAGCACTCCCAGGCGTGCGCACTGGGGCAGTTGCTGACGTCGTCGTCGCATCCCGTGCCAGACCGGATGTGACGCGGCCTCCGCTTCCGGTCCAGTGCGCCGCAGTCCCGGAAGGTGCAGGGTTGTTAATTAGAACTGAAGCATATTTAAGGGGGGTGAGATCAGAAGTAGGCAGTTCCCAGAGGAAGCGTGCAATAGCGAAACGTACGTAGGAACGGCTTGTGTGGTGTCGGATAATATGAGTAGGTGCAATAAGCTCTATATGTTATAATGGCCATTTGGTTTTGGCTGCCTATATGTTGAATGAAACTGAGGCAGTATTAGGGCAGTACGTGATCTTGTGCACCTTATAGATATATCCCCATATGGAAAAATTGCTGTGGGTAAAATACCTTACTGCAGACACCTGTCTTATATCTGTTTTTACTGTGGTCATACTTTTTAACTTGGTACCTATCATATGTAATAAAAATTCCTTGTATTTTTATGAACTAAGCCCATTTTTTCCTTTTTCTATTGTATACGATTTTAAGGTGTAAGCAGAACTGCAACTGCTAACTCTAAATTTAAAACAACCCTATACCTGGGTTGTGACTTGTCTCCATAGAGCAAACTGAATGTACCAACTCACCACGTTAAGGTGCCCTCAGAGAGTTGGACCAACACTAACAATGGCCTCTATCGGACTACAAGTCTCTATATCTGGGCATGTAAGAGCAACTAAACTGTGTAACACACCTACAGGAGCTGGGTGAAGTGCATGGCTATAAAGGAGGGAGCCACACCCCCCACATGTGAAACATAGTAATTACAGCCTGCACATTTATTCTAACACTTGTTCACACTATGCAGTTTGCACACAGCCATGGCTAGCAGTAAATCAAAAACAGAAAATTGCTGCAACAAAGCGCAAGTGCCATAAGCAAAAAAAAAAATAATTATATTTTTAAAAAATGTTTCAAAAATGTCCTTAAAAACTAAAATGTCATATGGCACTTGCACTTTGTTGCAGCAATTTTCTGTTTTTGATTTACTGCTAGCCATGGCTGTGTGCAAACTGCATAGTGTGAACAAGTGTTAGAATAAATGTGCAGGCTGTAATTACTTTGTTTTGTCAACATCAAAATTTGATCTTATCATTTTGGCGCCCTTGGACAGTGACCCGATGATCACTTGCAAACCAGAACACAGAGACGGGAAATGGTGATTCAACAGTCATCGGACGCACAGATATATCTGGCCAGGTAAGAAAAATGTTTTTTTTCTTATGTACTTTCTGTGCCTCAGGGGAGCGGATCTAATGAGATTCCCGTCACACCTGCGTTCTCTATATGTCTGTAATGCCGAGTCTAATTTGTTAGACAAAGAACTCTGTAACCCAGGATAGGACAAGGTTAAAGTGCTGCATTGCCGTCGCAAACTGTGGTGTGATTGAGATAAGCTGTTGCTGTATTTATGCTGAATTAAGGAAAGCGATTGCCGAACTTATTCACTTCTACGTCCCTACGGGGAGGCTGTGATTATTGCTTAACCCTTGTAATACAGCATGGCATCGAGAACAGCTGCAAGGTCACAGACAGCAGGCACATAGACTCTCTGTATGAACGGGTTCCGGAAGTGAAAACAATCTGTTCGGTGACCGGTGGAAATAGTACTTGTATTAATTCCACTCCTTGCTTGTGCCCTGTCGATTGGGTACAAGATGTAGGCGCCATGGATCAGTAGACCCGTGGATTATTCTGGCAGCTTAGGAGGACGGCAAAGAGGGAAGGCATCCCGCCACAAGCAGGAGCCTACTATAAGACCTAGATAGGTCTGGACAATCTCCAATAAGCTACCTAGGGCTGGGTGCGAGAATGGGACAGATGTTCACTAAAAAGAGGAACTCATCATCTTTATGGGAGGGCTATGGGAAATTGAATAGCTAAGATATAGTTAGCGACGGGCATGAGAAGATGCAGTACAAAACCTAGAACAGATCTTTAGGAGGTTTGATATGAAGGCAGATACATGCCTTAGCCCCACCAGCCTCTGGCTCTCTGACCAATACCTGGGAAATCCCTCACACTCCTGTGCACACTTATTTTTGCCTTGTGGGTAAGTAACCAGACCTACATGTAACATGCGGGGCAAATGGGTCCTTGGAATTTCCAGGAACCTTAGGGGTTGATCGAAGTACTATCCCTAGTGGGGTAGAAGACGCTTAGACAACTAAGGGGGAATCAAGGATTAGAGTTCTAAGAGGGGGGTGGGGGGGGGGGTGGAGTAGATAGATGAGAGCCAGAGGGTCAGACAGAAGGAAAACATTCAGGATAATGGGTGGGAAGCACAGGTCCAGCTGGGTGGACATGTGCCTGTGACCAACAAAATCTAGATAAGACAAAATATTGTAGTGTGTGTGGCAGACCCAAGCCACATCATTATGTTACACCATTGTACCCAGTTTATATCTGTATACAAACTCCAGACCCTGCAAAAAGCCAACCTACCTCCAATGGTGGCGTATAGACCCTTTGTTCTGCAGGAATCTTCCCCTTGGTCAGCTGTTGAAGTAATTACTTTGATTTAAAGTGCCCCTGACCTGATAGTAGTGATACCTTTGTGGAGGTGGGCAGCCTAACCTCAAATAGTGTATATTGCCATATAAGTGGAGATGGACGAGGAGAACAGTCCAGCTAATTGCTAAATATAGTACCGAGAGAGCTGAAGAGGTTAATGAATATGCTGGAAGGGTGTTAGCAGCAGACAATGATTTGGCATATTAACAGCCTCACAAGAGTTTTTTGTTATTTGTTTTGTTTTTTGTACAAGGTCATCAACCAGCTCTGCGGGCTGCAGTAACACAAGCAATGCCGGGTGGAGAATCTAAGTTGGTAGAGATTATCTTTTTAGCGGCTACAAAGGGAGTAACAGATCACATGCAAGCAGAGGGGGGGGGGGGGGGGGGGGGAAATCAGCTGTTAATGTCCTCCCCTACACTATATACTGTTGTATTGAAGCATGTGTTCCCCCTCAGAAGTGGTTATATTACATGTTACAAAATGTTGATAATTTTCTGTTGTCCCGATCATAAAACATATACTTATTTATGTACGCCACTCTTTTGTATACGTCATAAACGGCCCCCAAAGATGGCGACAGAGAGCCAAACACTCGCCCATACCATCCACGTCTGTATTATAATTGTGACATTTAAAAGCCACGCCCCTATATCTAATTATTACTTCTGGTCCAGTGGCCATTTTAGATTCGGGAATTTGTGCCCCAGCTCCACCTTCTTCACTAGTGTCACTGAGGGGGCGGGCACAGGACTCACCGATAAAGTTTAACAACTGTGTTGCACATTTATTAGTGAATCTTATTACCTGATGGTTAGGAAAGTTAGACAAAGGTTTGTTCAAAGGAAAAGCAATGAGACCGTTTGAAAGAGCCGGGTCTAGTAGACCTATTAGTGTTGTACATAAGTGTCAGGAGGAGTCCGAGAGAAAATGCACGTTTTATTAGGAATGTCAAAAGAAAAGTGATAATTGGTAAAGATCAAACGCAGAATTTTGTGCACTTATTAAGAACCCGATGGTATAAGAGCCCGTAGTAACTTACTACTGTAATATATATATATTTCTATGTAACTTTATATAAAAAGTCTTTAGATATATTTATCCCAATATATTGTAAGCAGATTTTCTTTAAGTGTGTGTCACCAACGTATGATAATTTAATTACAAGATTTTCTAAGAAGTTTTCACTCTTGTATTTTACTGCTCAAGGTTAGAAGTGAGGCCCAGAGCATTCTGCCAGGCTTACTGATAAGAGCCGCGTATTGAAGGAATTTCAGCTAATTTAGTTAAATTATTATTATTATTTTTTTTAGGGATAACAGTTTTGTGATGATTATAACAAACTATACACTAAATACACTAAGCCTGTGGAGAAACAAAGTTATTATGTAGTAAAGGATTACATTTAAGCATTAGGAATTGAGAATTTATAGAGTAGTAATCATCCTAAAACACATTGATATCATAATGTTAATAAAAAGGTGTATAGTTTTATACTTGGCTATGCCACTTTATACCTATAGGCCAAGTTTAAAAGGGGGGGGGGGGAGAGAGGAGAGAGGAATTAATGAATTTTTTTAAACACCGTATAAACTTTTAATTTTTAAAGATGTTTATTGTGGGGTTTTTTTGTTACCTTTAGTGTTTGATATTTTAAATCTGAAAGATGAAAGTGTAATTGAAAGCCCAAATATTAATGAAAGTTTTAAGTTATCATTGTAGATTATCCCTGATTACAAAGATGGATGACAAGACCCAAGGATATATGGTGACCGCCATGCAAAATGACGTACCACTAAAAGAAACCACCCTGTCCAAGGTGTGGGACATGAAAGATGGTTGAGGGTACAAACCCACTTGACGTATTTGCTGCGTGAATCAGTCCTAAAAATAAGCAGGCAAAACGCAGGTTGGCTTTATACAATTGTTCTGCGTTAAAATACGCAGTTGCGTATTTTTGAAGCGTGAAGCTTGTTGTTAGCAAAGCATCAGTTGTTAACAACCTGTGCGAAAAACGCATGTAGCTTCACGCTTCAAAAATACGCAATTGCGTATTTTAACGCAGAACAATTGTATAAAGCCAACCTGCGTTTTGCCTGCTTATTTTTAAGACTGATTCACGCAGCAAATACGTCAAGTGGGTTTGTACCCTGAAGGTAACTGTGCAGATGTCTAAATGAAACCCACCATTATGGGTTAACTGGCAAATTAGAGATTTTGTTGGCTCCCTGGGCTTACCAATAAAAAACAAAACAAAACCTGTTCAAAGAAGAAAAGTGGCCCTTAGAGTGGGTGGCTAATGCAACGTTCAAGTTCACATAGTCAACACCAGAGACGGATGATGAATGAAGCTGCCGATGCTGTGGTTTCTGTGCTCTTCCTAAGGTAACCGTACATAGTGTACAGGTGGAGGGGGGAGATGTTTCCGGTCTCTTCCTAAGGTAACCGTACATAGTGTACAGGTGGAGGGGGAGATGTTTCCGGTCTCTTCCTGAGGTAACCGTACATAGTATACAGGTGGAGGGGGAGATGTTTCCGGTCTCTTCCTGAGGTAACCGTACATAGTGTACAGCTGGATGGGGAGATGTTTCCGGTCTCTTCCTGAGGTAACCGTACATAGTATACAGGGGGATGGGGAGATGTTTCCGGTCTCTTCCTGAGGTAACCGTACATAGTGTACAGGTGGAGGGGGAGATGTTTCCGGTCTCTTCCTGAGGTAACCGTACATAGTGTACAGGTGGATGGGGAGATGTTTCCGGTCTCTTCCTGAGGTAACCGTACATAGTATACAGGTGGAGGAGGAGATGTTTCCGGTCTCTTCCTGAGGTAACCGTACATAGTGTACAGGTGGAGGGGGAGATGTTTCCGGTCTCTTCCTGAGGTAACCGTACATAGTGTACAGGTGGAGGGGGAGATGTTTCCGGTCTCTTCCTGAGGTAACCGTACATAGTGTACAGGTGGATGGGGAGATGTTTCCGGTCTCTTCCTGAGGTAACCGTACATAGTATACAGGTGGAGGAGGAGATGTTTCCGGTCTCTTCCTGAGGTAACCGTACATAGTGTACAGGTGGAGGGGGAGATGTTTCCGGTCTCTTCCTGAGGTAACCGTACATAGTGTACAGGTGGATGGGGAGATGTTTTCGGTCTCTTCCTGAGGTAACCGTACATAGTGTACAGGTGGAGGGGGAGATGTTTCCGGTCTCTTCCTGAGGTAACCGTACATAGTATACAGGTGGATGGGGAGAGGTTTCCGGTCTCTTCCTGAGGTAACCGTACATAGTGTACAGGGGGATGGGGAGATGTTTCCGGTCTCTTCCTGAGGTAACCGTACATAGTGTACAGCTGGATGGGGAGATGTGTCCGGTCTCTTCCTGAGGTAACCGTACATAGTGTACAGGGGGATGGGGAGATGTTTCCAGTCTCTTCCTGAGGTAACCGTACATAGTATACAGGTGGAGGGGGAGATGTTTCCTGTCTCTTCCTGAGGTAACCGTACATAGTATACAGGTGGATGGGGAAATGTTTCCGGTCTCTTCCTGAGGTAACCGTACATAGTATACAGGTGGAGGGGGAGATGTTTCCGGTCTCTTCCTGAGGTAACCGTACATAGTATACAGGGGGATGGGGAGATGTTTCCGGTCTCTTCCTGAGGTAACCGTACATAGTATACAGGTGGATGGGGAAATGTTTCCGGTCTCTTCCTGAGGTAACCGTACATAGTATACAGGTGGATGGGGAGAGGTTTCCGGTCTCTTCCTGAGGTAACCGTACATAGTATACAGGTGGATGGAGAAATGTTTCCGGTCTCTTCCTGAGGTAACCGTACATAGTATACAGGTGGAGGGGGAGATGTTTCCGGTCTCTTCCTGAGGTAACCGTACATAGTGTACAGGTGGATGGGGAGAAGTTTTCACCAGAGCCCGCCGCAAGGCGGGATGGACTTGCTGCGGCAGGCGACCCCCAGGTCGCTACCCCTGGCTTAGTTGCTAGTGACAGCAGGCGAGGCGTGGCAGGAGCAGTAGGCAGATGAGTAGGCGTAACCGCAGGTGGCAGGCAGTGCTCAGGAACAATGGGTAAGCAGCGGACAGGGACTAGGGACCAGCACAGCAGACAGGGACTAGGAACAAGGACTGGGGTCAGGAACAACAGGGAGCTGGGCCAAACGCTACGGGAAGCATGTAGAGGCTCCAACACGAGGGACAGGGCATGCTGGGATTTATAGGGAGTGATTGGTGCAACTTTCAAATAGGGGCGGACTGGCCCTTTAAATCTGAGACAGCCAGCACAGACGGAGACAGGAGCCCCCCGGGGCCGAACAGGTAGCAGCGCCGGGTCCCTGCACATGGACCCCAGCGGCTGCATGGGGCGGAGAGAGGTCATGGCGGCGGCCCGGAGCACGGGCCGCCGCCGCGACAGTACCCCCCCTTTGGCCTCCCCCTCTTTCTTGCCTGCAGGAATCTCTTGATGAGATCTTGGTCCAGGATGTTAGTCTCGGGTTCCCAGGACCTCTCCTCAGGACCAAATCCTCTCCAGTCCACTAGGAAGAACAGTCTTCCTCTGACAGTTTTCATGGCCAGAATGGCTTTAACAATGTAGATGTCGTCAGAGACGGCTTGTAGAGCAGTGAACAAAGACTTATTGGAGAATCGGTTGAGGATCACTGGCTTTAAGAGGGAAACATGGAAGGCGTTCAAAATCCGCATAGTAGGGGGTAGACGGAGTTTGTAGGAGACTGGGTTGATGCGTTTTATCACCGAGAAAGGACCGAGGAATCAAGGACCCAACTTGTAGCTGGGAATCTTGATTCGGACATATTTGGCCGAGAGCCAGACTTTGTCACCTGGGTGAAAATTTGTGGCAGGTCTTCTTCTCTTATCCGCCTGTTCCTTCATGCGGTCAGATGCCTTGAGCAAAGATTGTCGATTCTGTTCCCAGATCGACTGCAGGTCAGACAACAATTCCTCCACGGCTGGGACCTCGGAGGATGGAGAACGAGGGTGACGCCCATAGACCACATAGAAGGGTGACTTGCCTGTGGAACTCGAGTCCAGATAGTTGTAGGAGAACTCTGCCCATGGAAGCAGACTGGACCAGTTGTCCTGGCGAGCAGAGACGAAGTGTCGTAGATAATTGCCAAGGACTTGATTGACCCTTTCCACTTGCCCGTTGGTCTGGGGATGATAGGCTGATGAGAAGTCCAGCTTCACTTGGAGTTGAGAACAGAGAGCACGCCAGAATCTGGAGACGAATTGTGAGCCTCTGTCAAAGAGGAAGACCATGTAGGCGGAAGATATGCTGAAAGAACAACTGGGCAAGCGAGGAGCGGATGGTAGTCCAGGAAGAGCCACAAAGTGGGACATTTTGGAGAAGCGGTCCGTAACAACCCAAATGACAGTGTTACCCGCAGATGGAGGCAAGTCTGTGACAAAGTCCATGCCTATATGGCACCAGGGACGGTCTGGAACTGGCAAGGGCTGAAGTAGGCCGGCAGGTTTTAGACGGGAGGACTTGTTCCTGGCACAGATGGTACAGGAAGCCACAAAGTCCTTGACATCTTGGAGTAGGCTGGGCCACCAGTAGTGGCGGGAGATCAGTTGCCCGGTCTTTTGAACTCCCGGATGCCCGGCCACCACAGAGGAATGACCCCACTTCAAAATTCGTCTTCGAAGTGCAAGGCGCACATAGGTCTTTCCGGGAGGCAGGCAATCTCTGAAGAGTAGATGAGGCGACTGGCACTAGGCAATCTGGAGGTATAATGTGGCGAGGGGATTCCTCTTGCCCCATAACATCAGATGCTCAGGACAGTGCATCGGCTTTCACGTTCTTCTCAGCCGGGCGGAAATGAATTACGAAGTTGAATCGTGAGAAGAAGAGCGACCACCTGGCCTGCCGGGGATTGAGGCGTTGGGCCGATTGGAGGTAGAGAAGGTTCTTGTGGTCCGTGTATATGTTGACCAGATGCCTAGCCCCCTCTAGAAGATGACGCCACTCCTCCAGTGCCAATTTAATCGCCAAGAGTTCTCGGTCACCAATAGTATAGTTCCTCTCGGCAGGGGAGAAAGTCCTTGAGAAGAACCCACAGGTTCTGGTCTTGCCCAATGTATCCCTTTGCGAGAGGACGGCTCCAGCGCCCACTGAAGATGCGTCAACCTCAAGCGCAAACTGCTTGGTGTCATCCGGTCGGACTAGAGCAGAAGCAAAGGCTGACTTTAGGCTAGTGAAGGCTTGCTCGGCCTCAGCTGGCCAATGCCTGGGATCCGCCTTCTTCTTAGTGAGAGCCACGATGGGTGCGACCAGGGTAGAGAAATGTGGGATGAACTGCCGTTAGTAGTTGGCAAATCCTAGGAGGCGTTGGATAGCTCTGAGTCCCACAGGACGTGGCCACTGGAGAACAGCTGAGAGTTTGGCTGGATCCATTTGTAGACCCCGGTCGGAGACAATATACCCAAGAAACGGAAGGCTGCGCTGATGGAAAACACACTTCTCTAGCTTGGCGTACAAAGGATTGGCCCGTAGTCTTCGTAGGACCTGACATACTTGTGTCACGTGAGTCTGCTGGTCAGGTGAGAAGACCAAAATGTCGTCAAGATAGACAATGACGCAAACATAGAGGAGGTCACGGAATATGTTGTTGACGAATTCCTGGAAAACCGCATTGCATAGGCCGAATGGCATGACCAGGTATTCGTAGTGCCCATCTCTGGTGTTAAAAGCGGTCTTCCATTCGTCTCCTTCACGAATACCTATTAAATTGTACGCTCCCCTGAGGTCCAGCTTAGAGAAGATCTTGGCTCCACAGAGACGAGCGAATAGTTCGGGGATAAGCGGAAGAGGATATCGGTTCTTGACTGTCACCTTATTTAGGCCCCTGTAGTCTATGCATGGGCGGAGAGAACTGTCCCTCTTCTGCACAAAGAAGAATCCTGCGCCAACAGGGGACGTGGATTTGCAGATGAAACCCTTCTGTAGGTTCTCCCGGATGTAGGAGGACATGGCCTCAGTCTTGGGTATGGAGAGAGGGTACACCCGACCTCGTGGAGGAGAAGTTCCAGGAAGGAGGTCTATGGGACAATCATATGTCCGGTGAGGGGGTAGAGAGTCAGCCTCTTTGGCAGAAAAGACGTCAGCCAAGTCTTGGTATTCTGCCGGTAGGCCGGGTATAGGCTTGATGAAGTCAGGTAACGTCATAGAGCACTTGGGCTGAGGAGGCTTCAGACACCGGTTAGGACAGTCCAGACCCCAACTGAGAATCTCCCCGGTTCTCCAGTCTAGCTTAGGGGTATGTAATTGCAGCCAAGTGAGGCCCAGCAGGATGTCGGAAGAGGAATGGCGCAAGACATAGAAGGAGATCTTCTCCTGATGTAAGGCGCCCACCTGGAGGACTAGAGGTGCAGTCTGGTAGTGTACAGCTTCGGTAAGAGTCTCGCCCGTGACCGAAGAGATAGACAGGGATCGGGCTAGCTGGGTCACGGGTAGCCGCCATCTTTGGACCATTGTGGCTGCAATGAAACTGCCTGCATATCCAGAGTCGATGAAGGCAGTAGTCTGGTGCGTTTGTCCTGAGGGTGTCTGGATGGGGACTGGCAGAGACAACCTTGGAGAGGTAGCATTCACACCTAGGGAGGCCTCTCCTACTGGACCTAGGTGCGAGCGTTTCCCGGACGCTGAGGACGTTGGGGACATCTTTGCCGGAAGTGATCAGAGCCACCACAATAGAGAGAGATTCAGCTCCAGTCGGCAAGCTCTCTCATCAGAGGTCAGGCGAGCTTGTTCTACCTGCATCGGAACTTCAGGAGTTAACTGGGGTACTGGCGTGACTGGATTCTGGAAAACCGGTGCCAGCCGGTGATGGCGACGAGGCAGGCTTAGTCGCCGTTCTTGCCGGACCTCCTCCTCTCTCTCGGAAAACCGGTTGTCGACTCTGGTAGCCAGTAGGATGAGATCGTTCAAGGAGGTAGGAAGATCTCTGGCGGAGAGCACGTCTTTTACCCGACTGGACAGGCCCTTCTTGAAGGTGGCTATTCGAGCGGCCTCATTCCAGTCTAATTCTGCTGCCAGGGTGCGGAACTGGATGGCGTAGTCGCCAACGGTGGAACTCCCTTGAGAGAGATTGAGGAGCTGTCTCAGCCGAAGACGCACGGGCAGGTTCCTCAAAGACGGAGCGAAACCCGGCCAGGAAGGTTCGGAGATTGGCAGCAGCAGGGTCATCTCGGTCCCAGAGAGGCGTGGCCCAAGCCAGAGCTCTACCCTCCAGTAGGCTGATGATGAAAGCCACTTTAGAGCGCTCGGTGGAAAACTGACTACTTAAAAGTTCAATGTGCATGGTGCATTGAGTCAGGAATCCTCTGCACAACTTGGGATCGCCTCCGTATTTACTCAGGAGAGCCAGTCGAAGTCTCGAAGGAGCTGCAGGAGGTGGAGAGCACTGGGCTGTAGTATGATGCTGTAAGGCGGCGGTCAGTTGTTGAATCTGCTGCGACTGTTGCTGGATCTGTTGCGCCTGTTGGGCGACCACTTGGGCTACGTCACGGATATCAGGCACCTCGCCGGGATCCATGGTTGGAGCCTACTGTAACACCTGGAGTCGTGGATCCACTGAACCGTCACTAGCGATGGTAGTAACCGCACCAGGGAGTGGAGTCTAAGGGGCCGCTGGTTTTCACCAGAGCCCGCCGCAAGGCGGGATGGACTTGCTGCGGCAGGCGACCCCCAGTTCGCTACCCCTGGCTTGGTTGCTAGTGACAGCAGGCGAGGCGTGGCAGGAGGAGTAGGCAGATGATAGTGCAGGCAGAGGTCTGTAGGCGTAACTGCAGGTGGCAGGCAGTGCTCAGGAACAATGGGTAAGCAGCGGACAGGGACTAGGGACCGGGACAGCGGACAGGGACTGGGGTCAGGAACAACAGGGAGCTGGGCCAAACGCTATGGGAAGCATGTAGAGGCTCCAACACGAGAGACAGGGCATGCTGGGATTTATAGGGAGTGATGGGGCGGAGTGATTCCAATTAGGGGCGGACTGGCCCTTTAAATCTGAGACAGCCGGCGCGCGCGCGCGCGCCCTAGGAGGCGGAGACGCGCGCGCCGTCCAGCATAGACGGAGACAGGAGCGGGGCGAGGTAAGGCGCCCCCCGGGGCCGAACAGGTAGCAGCACCAGGTCCCTGCACATGGACCCCGGCGGCTGCATGGGGCGGAGAGAGGTCGCGGCGGCGGCCCGGAGCACGGGACGCCGCCGCGGCCGTGACAGTGTACAGGTGGATGGGGAGATGTTTCTGGTCTCTTCCTGAGGTAACCGTACATAGTGTACAGGTGGAGGGGGAGATGTTTCTGGTCTCTTCCTGAGGTAACAATAGATAGTATACAGGTGGATGGGGAGATGTTTCCGGTCTCTTCCTGAGGTAACCGTACATAGTGTACAGGTGGAGGGGGAGATGTTTCCGGTCTCTTCCTGAGGTAACCGTACATAGTATACAGGTGGAGGGGGAGATGTTTCCGGTCTCTTCCTGAGGTAACAGTACATAGTGTACAGGTGGATGGGGAGATGTTTCCGGTCTCTTCCTGAGGTAACCGTACATAGTGTACAGGTGGGGGGGGGGGGGGGGAGATGTTTCCGGTCTCTTCCTGAGGTAATCGTACATAGTATACAGAAGGATGGGGAGAGGTTTCCGGTCTCTTCCTGAGGTAACCGTACATAGTATACAGGGGGATGGGGAGATGTTTCCGGTCTCTTCCTGAGGTAACCGTACATAGTATACAGGTGGATGGGGAGATGTTTCCGGTCTCTTCCTGAGGTAACCGTACATAGTGTACAGGTGGAGGGGGAGATGTTTCCGGTCTCTTCCTGAGGTAACCGTACATAGTATACAGGGGGATGGGGAGATGTTTCCGGTCTCTTCCTGAGGTAACCGTACATAGTGTACAGGTGGATGGGGAGATGTTTCCGGTCTCTTCCTGAGGTAACCGTACATAGTGTACAGGTGGATGGGGAGATGTTTCCGGTCTCTTCCTGAGGTAACCGTACATAGTATACAGGGGGTTGGGGAGATGTGGATCTGTTTGTTTTTAAGTCTTTTTCAGAGACGAGCAGCGACAAGCTGTGAGACCAGCGGATGGAGAGGAGGTACGGGGTGAAGATGGCATCCGGAGAGTAAGTAAGTAACTGTGTTTGCCGGCAGCCTTGTATCTCACTGTGAGTTATTGGACTAAACCAGGAGAAGGAAGCCATGTGTAATGTGGTGTAGTATCCTCACATTGGGCGGCCCAGGGGTCAAGAAATATAGCAAAGAGGGTTGTGTACGGCTGTATTATCTACACCTGTCATAACTTACTTTAAGTAACAGTGTAAAGTGCCTGTCTGCATAGTCTGTCATCTTCCTGCCTGTTCCAGGGAATGTAAGTGGACGTCATCCACCTATATAGGTATGTCCTTACAGGTGGTATATATATATATATATATATATATATATATATATATATATATATATATATATATATATATATGTGTGTCCTGTCAGTCAAAAGATAGGTTTAACCCCTTAAGGACAGAGCCTGAAATGGCCTTAATGACAGAGACAAATTTTATGAATATGACCAGTGTCACTTTAGTCATTAATACCTTCGGGATGCTTTTACCTATCCGGCTGATTCTGAGATTGTTTTCTCGTGACATATTGTACTTTACATTTCTGGTAAATTGGAGTCGATACTCATAACAAATCTTTATGAAAAAAACCCAAATAATGTGAAAAAATGTGAAAAAATGCATTTTTCCAACTTTGAAACTTTTTTGCGTATACAGAAAGTGGTTATACCACATAAATTATATATTAAATAGCATTAGCAACATGTCTACTTTATGTTGGCGGCATTTATTAAACTATTTTTCATTTTTTTTACACAATAGGGAGCTTAAAACATTAGCAGCAAATTTCCAAATTTTCAGTAAAATTTCAAAATCAGATATTTTTAGGGACCTGTTCAGGTTTAAAGTGTATTTGAGGGGCCTGTATGTTAGAAAGCCCCACAAAGCACCCCATTTCAGAAACTGCACCCCCCAAACTCTGCAAAAGCACATCCAGAAAGTGTTTTACCCCTTTAGGGGAGTCACAGAAATAAAAGCTAAGTGTGTAAGGAATTTGAAAATTTTAATTTTCTGTGCAGAAATTTTATTGTAATCCAATATTTTTCATAATTATAAACCTATTACCAGAGAAATGCACCCCAATAATTATTGCCCCGTTTCTGCAGTTTATAGAAATACCCCATATGTGGCCCTATTGCGCTATTTGACGCAACCACAAGCCTCAGATATAAGGGAGCGCCTAGTGAATTTCAACGCCTCCGTTATATTTGGTCATTTTTGACTGTACCACTTCAGGTTGGCAGAGGCTCTGGGGTGTCAAAACCTAAAAAACACCCCTAAAGGGACACCATTCAGAAAACTACACCCCTCAAGGAATGTAACAAGGGGTGCGGTGAGCATCTGGACCCCACAGGTGCTTCACAGATTTTCCGAACAATATGGCGTGAAAAAAGAAAAATTTATTTTTTACACTAAAACGTTGTTCTAGCCTTCAATTTTTCATTTTCTTAAAGGGATAAGAGGAAAAAAAAGACAAAAAATGTGTAGCGCAGTTTCTCCCGAGTACAGAAATACCCCACATGTGGCGATAAAGTGCCAAGGGGGCGCAGGACGAGCCTCCAAAGGGAAGGAGCGCCAATTGGCTTTTGGAAGCTGAATTTCACTGAAAAGGATTTCAAGGGCCATGTCGCATTTACAGAGCCCTCGTGCTGCCAAGACACTGGAAACCCCCCACAAGTGATTCCATTCTGGAAACTACACCCCTCAAGGAATCTAACAAGGGGGGCAGTGAGCATATGGACCCCACTGGTGACGGGCACAAATGTGGAACAATGTGACGTGAAAGGGAAAAATTTCATTTTTTCACTTTCATGGCACAAATGTGCCCGTCATCAAGGGGTCCATATCCTCTTTTCCCCCCCTGTTAGATTCCTTGAGGGGTGCAGTTTCCAGAATGGGGTCACTTGTGGGGGGTTTCCAGTGTTTTGGCAGCACGAGGGCTCTGTAAATGCGACATGGCGTTCATCATCCATTCTAGCCAAATCCAACCTCCAAAATCCAAATGGCGCTCCTTCCCTTCGGAGGCTTGCCCTGCGCCCACATGGCGCTTTATGTCCACATGTGGGGTATTTACGGACTCGGGGGAAATTGCTCTACACATATTGTGTGTTTTTTTCTCTTTTAACCCCTTGTGAAAATGATAAATTCAAGGCTAAACCAACATTATAGTGTAAAAAATGTAATATTTCATTTTCACGCCACATTGTTCCACATTTGTGCCCGTCACCAGTGGGGTCCATATGCTCACTACACCCCTTGTTACATTCCTTGAGGGGTGTAGTTTCCATAATGGGGTCACTTGTGGGGGGTTTCAACTGTCTTGGCAACACAGAGGCCTTTTGAATGCAACATGGCCCCTCAAAATCCATTCCATCCAAATCCAGCCTTCAAAAACGAAATGGTGCTCCTTCCCTTCGGAGGCTTACCCTGCACCCGTATGGTGCTTTATGTCCACATGTGGGGTATTTACGGACTCGGGGGAAATTGCGCTACACATTTTGTTTTTTTTTCTCCTCTTTTAACCCCTTGTGAAAATGATATATTCAAGGCTAAACCAACATTATAGTGTAAAAAATGTAATATTTCATTTTTACGCCACATTGTTCCACATTTGTGTCCGTCACCAGTGGGGTCCATATGCTCACTACACCCCTTGTTACATTCCTTGAGGGGTGTAGTTTCCATAATAGGGTCACTTGTGGGGGGTTTCAACTGTCTTGGCAACACAGGGGCCTTTTGAATGCAACATGGCCCCTCGAAATCCATTCCATCCAAATCCAGCCTTCAAAAACCAAATGGCGCTTCTTCCCTTCGGAGGCTTACCCTGCACCCGCATGGCGCTTTATGTCCACATGTGGGGTATTTCCGTACTCAGGGGAAATTGCTCTACACATTAAATGTTTTTTTTTATCTTTTAACCCCTTGTGAAAATGAAAAAACATGACAAGATTAATAATTTAGAGTAAAAATTTTACAAAAATTACACTAAATGTTGGTCTAGCCTTGATTTTTTTCCATTTCCACAAGGGGTTAAAAAAGAAAATGAACACAAAACGTGTAGGGTAGTGTCCCCTGAGTACGAAAATACCCCACATGTGGGCATAATGTGCCATATGGGCACAGGGCAAGTCACCAAAGGGACAGAGCGCCATTTAGAGGCTGGAATGGAGGATGGAGGCCATGTCGCAATTACAAAGCTCCTGTGCTGCCAGGACAGTAGAAACCCCCGACAAGTGACCCCATTCTGGAAACTACACCCCATAAGGAATCTAACAAGGGGTGCAGTGAGCATATGGACCCCACTGGTGACGGGCACTTACGTAGAACATGTGCCGAGAAAATAAAAAATACAATTTTTTTCACTTTCACGTCCCAAATGTGGCCGTCACCAGGGGGCCATATCCCCGCTGCCCCCCTTGTTAGATTCCTTATGGGGTGTAGTTTCCAGAATGGGGTCACTTGTGGGGGGTTTCTACTGTCCTGGCCGCACAGAGGCTTTGTAATTGCATCATGGCAAGTCTCTAATGGGAATGGCGGCCATACCTACTTAGCTGGGGAAAAGGGACCATTCTAATTTATTTGGGGGTATTAGGGCAATTATTAGTTTATAAGGTTGGAAATGACAGGTGTCCATCAAACTCAACCTGTGTTGATCCAGAGGAAGGCAAAAAATCCTCGTGAGGCAGACGACAGTAGCCTCATCACAGGGGAAAAATTCCTTCCCGACTCCATAATGGCGATCAGAATAATCCCTGGATCAACGTGACCCCTGAAATAGGAATAAGGGACAGAATTTAGATAATGTAGAACCCCAGTGACGTGTGGTGCGCCTTGGAGCGATCCAGTATGCAGAGGCCGGGGGGATCAGGACAGGTGTCACACTGGAAAATGGTGTCCTTCCTGATCCCCCTGTTACCCCACACTCTGCACTTCTTCTGGGGTCTCCTGTTCTCCAGTGTGGGGGACGTCACCTGGAAAATGTTGTCCTGGTGCGATACGGGGTCCTTCATATCCAGAAGCGTTGGGTCCGCTCCATGGCTGCTAAATATTAGGGCGCTATTACTACTTCTGATATGTTCGGATCGTGCCGCAAGCTACAGGGCAGCGAGGGACCGTAAGAGGGGGTGCTGGTATAAAAGTTATCCCCGTACAGGTGGTGACCTTTATCCAGCAGTGGGAAGATCAGTTCCCGGACGATCTTCCCACTAACTCCGAGGATGGGTGGGGGGGAGGGGGCATCTGGGGGCTGGATTCGGGTGTCCCTTCCTACATACACTCTAAGGGTACATGCACACTGCGGAATCGCGACAGATAACCCTTCGTGCATTCCACAGCTGGCACCCGCCGGCGGACTGATGCAGGCGCACGTCTCCGTCCGTGTCATAGACTCCATTCTATGCACGGGCGGATTCCGCTCTCCGTCCAACGTGTTCATTCTTTGGATGGACGACGGATTCCGCCCGTGCATAGATTGGAGTCTATGACACGGGTAGAGACATGCGCCCGCATTAGTCCGCCGGCGGGTGCCAGCTGCGGAATGCACAAAGGGTTATCCTTCGCCATTCCGCAGTTTGCACGTACCCGAAATCTGTAAGTGTACCCTGAGGTACACTCACAGAGTTTGTAGAATTTCACGCCATACCGTCATCTCTTATTGGGACGGTGCTGGCAGAAAAGACGTGTCTGGGGGGCAGCGTACGCTATGCTACCCCCAGACACGTCACTGGATGATGAGGATGAATGGAGGAAAGAAGGATCCCCCCCATTCATCCTCACTGGCTGTTTCGGTGTCGGAGGTAATAATAACGTATCCCTCTGACGCCGAAAACACCCTGGGGGCCATCTTTATACGGGGATTGGTATATGGGGTATGTAGTGGTGTAGTGTCAAACTTTATTCAATGTAGTGTGGTGTAATGTAGTGTTTTTTACGTGATTTTTTACAGTAAGTATAAAAAAAAAACCTACGCCAACAAAGGAGTTGCTGATAAATGGCGCACTTATGTGCGGCACTTATAAGCAGACCGTGGCAGTAGGATATAGAAAAAAAACACCCTACGCCAAAAAGGAGGAGTTGCTGATTAGCAGCGCACTTTCGTGCGATGCTGATCAACACTCAGCGGCGATAGGGTGCGGAAAATAGAAAAAAAAAAATTTGGAAAAAAAAAAACCCCTTTTTCTACATTCTGAATATCCCTGTAGCTGCTGATAAGTGTATTACACATATCAGCCGCTAGGGGGCAGCAGAGCGCAAAATCCGGAAAATGACGAGGCTGGAGCCGAAAATAGCCGAAAGAAGACGACGGGGACCGCCGGAAAGACCCGAAGACCGAACGGAATGACGGAGGACGCCGCGAACCCGGAAGACGCCGATCAGGAGCCCGGGACAGGTGAGTAATGTACAAATACCTGCTCTGGACCCCTCGGCTACCTAGCTGAGGGGTCCAGGGCAGGTATTTACTATATTGTGGGACTCTGATCGCCGTGCCACCGGCCCGATCGCCGTGAACGGCCGGCCGGCCGTTCACGGCGATCGGGCCGGTGGCACGGCGATCACCATTACTTTTTACAGTAATGGCGGTCGGTGCCGTCCTCGGACAGCACCGACCGCCATTTTTTTCCGGGTCATCGGGTCACCGATGACCCGGAAAGGTTCCGATCGCCGCTATTGGCTGATCTGAATTGATCAGCCTATAGCGGCGATCGTAAGCACGGGGGTGTTAACCACCCCCCGTGCCGTGAAGCTATGATGGCCTGCTATGATTTATAGCAGGCCATCTTCCCCGACCGCTGTGTGTGAACACGCAGCGATCGGGGAAACATCGGGCGTACCCATACGCCCGTTTGCGTTAAAGCCCAGGCAACGGGGGCGTATGGGTACGCCCGATGTCGTTAAGGGGTTAAGGATCCATACCTATGTTACTAACCATTACAAAAAGATCATATGGTGTATATATATAAGTTTGAAACCTTAGATGTATAGTATATACTTTGCTGTTATTTCTATGGTGGTTATTTTACGTATAATATTTAATGATCTCAGTGAAACGAGACAATTCAGTAGGATCCAAATATTGTATGGGTAATAAGCGCCCAGTTACTTCATATTATTGGTCTATATATTATACTATATGATTATGTACAGGAAGAGATGTGACCATGTGACCAGTCATTAGACCTGTGTGATCTAATCATAGAGATGTTTTCTAGGTACAAAATGAAGTAAAAAAAGACTAAAAAGATCCCGTACTGAAGATTGTGAATTCACTAATTGGTTATTATAAGTAAATCTAGTGGTTACATAGTAGGTCACATTGTAGAGATGTTATTACTTTTGTCTGTTTTGCAGTTTATGGTTTATGCAGGGCACCTGGCATACTCGGGCAAGTGCCGGGGCCCCCGACACTTGCCCAAGCAGTGAGACAGACGCCCGCCGCATCACCGACCTCGGGGGAGCGAGTGCTGCCGACCCCAAGTCCGGGGGAGGGCTGGAGGGGCTGGGGAAGGACCTGCCGTGTTTGCTGCACTGGGGAAGGACCTGTGGTGACGTCATAAGGGGGCGGGACTGAGAATGGGAGAGGCTGCATATGGATGAAGGACCTGTGGTGACGTCATAAGGGGGCGGGGCTGAGAACGGGAGAGGACCTGTGATCATTGTCATGTGACATGAGGAGGCGGGGCTCACTAATACCTTCCCTCTGTATGCTGTGAGTTTTAGTCCTTCTCTTATATCTCCTTCTGTAATGGCCTCTGATCTCCCATAATAACAGGCTGTCCATGCTGGGAGTTGTAGTTCTCCTCATATCTCCTCCTGTAATGGCCTCTGATCTCCCATAATAACAGGCTGTCCATGGTGGGAGTTGTAGTCCTCTTATATCTCCTGTAATGGCCTCTGATCTCCCATAATAACAGGCTGTCCATGCTGGGAGTTGTAGTACTCCTCTTAAATCTCCTCCTGTAATGTCCTTTGATATCCCATAATAACAGGCTGGGCACGCTGTAGTCCTATTATATCTCCTCCTGTAATGTCCTCTGATATCCCATAACAGGCTGGACATGCTGGGAGTTGTAGTTCCCCCTGGTATACCTCATGTAATGTCTCTTATTGTAACTCCATTCTAGCCTGCTCTATGGTGAAGAAGCTAGAATACAGACTCCAGGGGGAGGACCTCCTATTTATGCATGATACTGATTTATTTGTTGGTCAAAATGTTTGTGTATTTTCTTTCGCGTGAAACCTCGAAAGAGGAGAAGAACCGTCTGGCTATTCACCAACTCCAGTGATCCCAGTCCAAGCTTCACAGATGTCAAATGGAGGACTGATAAGGCCAGGGGATGGGATTTTACCTACTTCCACCGTACAAGTATGACTACACCTATATATAAACCCTCTGAATTAGAAAGGAAAGGAATGCTGGCAGCAGGCCAATGAGCACAGCTCCCTGAACTTATCATTGCAGTCACAATATAGAAGCGAGAGAGACACACCGATATATAAACAATTTATGGTAAACAACACATTTTGCCAGCCTGACTGCGCAGGACAGGAAACTGCTACCATTTATGGACTAACCTGTCAGAGTGTGACATGTGTCTTGTGACTTGAAACCCCGCCTGTATTGAATGTTTATGTAATTCATGTGAATACACTGCGCATGAGTAGTACTGCCCCATATTCTGTCTAAAAAAGTTAACACAAATTAATAATGGGGGCGCTTCCCAAACTAACATTACTGATACGTACATCAGCTGTTTGTGATTTAAGGCTACAAACCCACTTGGCGGGTCTGCAGCGAGTCCCCTTGCTGCGTATTTGCAGCGAGACTCGCTGCAGATCCCGGCCCTATACTTTTAAGGGCAGACAAACACGCAGCAGGGATGTACATCCCTGCTGCGAGTTTGTCTGCAGCCCACCCCAATAACTCCGCCGGAGCTGATAGTTCACCTGATCCCAGCTCCGGCGGTTCCCTATGTCTTCAGCAAGCCGGAGCGGGGACCAGGTGAAGTATATGCTCCAGCCAGCCGCCCGCAGCCCAGGCCGCCCGATCGCCCCCCCCCCCCCCCTGCAGCCCCGGCCGCACGATCGCCCCCGGAAGCACCGATCGCCCCCCTGCAGGGGGGGGGGGGGGCGTGCAAGCGATCGGTGCTGCGGTGGGGAGATCGTGCAGCCTGGGCTGCGGGAGATGTTAAAGGGGCTGCGGGCAGCTGGCTGGAGCATATACTTCACCTGGTCCCCGCTTGCTGAAGACATCGGGAACCGCCGGAGCCGGGATCAGGTAAAGTATCAGCTCTGGCGGGGTTAATGGGGTGGGCTGCAGACAAACTCGCAGCAGGGATGTACATCCCTGCTGCGTGTTTGTCTGCCATTAAAAGTATAGGGCCGGGGACTCGCTGCAGACCCGCCAAGGTGTAAGCAGAACTGCAGCTGCTAACTCTAAATCTGAAACCATCCTATACCTAGGTTGTGACTTGTCTCCATAGAGTCAGGTCAACATCAAAAGTTGATCTTATGACTCAGCAGTACGAGGCACCATTGCTGCAGGTTCCTACAGAAATGTAGGCGGAGCTTCCATTGTTTCCCCCTCTCCCGTCCTTGCTTTATAAGAATTGACCCTCCCCCTGGCGATGTTACATTTGGGGGGGTGATTGGCATGGATTACAGCGCTGGACCAAGGGGGCTGAAAGGCAGTCTTGGCGACACTGTCCACCAACAATTCAAAGCATTTTAACGCATGAAAGGCCACACATCCCAACCTAACAGGGGTACCAGGATCATCACCCATTCCAGCGGAGGCCTGAGCCGTCATCTGCTCCCCCGACACTATCTCACACTCCCGCCTCGGCTGCTGACTAAGCAGACTTCATGCATCATGAGCCTGCTCGGACCAGGAAGTGGCAGGGGTCCCGGGGACGGAGTGGCAGGATGTTGCCACCAGCACTGGAGCGCAGGAGGTAAGAGCATGTTTTTGTTTTTTTATCCTCCCCAGCATTCGTCTGGCTGGACTTTTCCTTTAATGGCAAATAACGGCCGCTATTTCAATACAGCAGCAATTATTTGCCGTTAAATGACGGCTATCCACTCAACTTCAACAGTGTGAACATAGCCTTTCTACGTTTTCAATCCACTCCTGATTTTGGTTGCAAAATACTGAGCAAAAATACTGAAAACATAGCCCAACAGTGCTTTAGTTTACCCATCCGTGCTCCGGCCTGCTTCTGTGGCTCCCGGAAGTCCTGCTCAGCCAATCACGGCGCTGTCTCCCTGCTCCCACTGATTGGCTGAGCAGGACGTCAGGGAGCCGGAAGCCACAGAAGCAGGCCGGAGCGCGGACGGGTAAAGTATTAAATGGGCAGCGGTGGGTTAAGGGGGACTGGGCTTTACTTAGCGCAGTGAAATGTAAAAATCCCCCGTGCATGTGAACCCATCCTAAAGCTAAAGCTTTGGCTGTCCGGGCACGATGGGAATTGTAGTTTTGCAACAGCTGAAGGGCCTGAGTTTTGAGGTATCCCCGGGGAGGGGGTGGAATCTGAAGCCGGGGGTCACTTACCTCCTCGGTTCCAGCGGCGGCTCCTGGATCGCGCCGCCCCGTACCCGTCCCGCGGCCGCTTCCTGGTTAGAGCTGCTTGAGACGTGACGTACAACCAACAAATGTGAATAGGATCCTATCCACTGGGTCCACGTGTGATCATTTAGGCCGCTCCTCAGCCAACATAACAGTCCGAAGTAAAAAGTATTGAACACACACAACAACGGTTTCTTTTAACTGCTTAAAGGTGTAGTGCGGCGGTAAACAATTATTGACAGAATAACACACATTACAAAGTTATACAACTTTGTAATGTATGTTATGTCTGTGAATGGCCCCCTTCCCTGTGTCCCACCACCCCAACCGTGTACCCAGAAGTGTGGTGCGCTATACATACCTGTCACGTGCCGACTCGTCTCCGATCTTCAGTCAGCGATGTCGTCTTCGGCCAAATCCCTCCGAGCGTCCTGAATGCCGGCCGCCCTCTGCCGCGTCATCGTCTGCTCAGCCGCGATTGGCTGAGCATAACTGTGCTCAGCCGCGATTGGCTGAGCATAACTGTGCTCAGCCAATCGCGGCTGAGCATCTGATGACGCTGAAGAGGGCGGCCGGCACTCAGGACGCTCAGAGGGATTCGGCCGGGCCGTCCGAAGACGACATCGCAGACTGAAGATCGGAGACGAGTCGGCACGTGACAGGTATGTATAGCGCACCACACTTCCGGGTACACGGGTGGGGGTGGTGGGACACGGGGGTGGTGGGACACGGGGAAGGGGGCCATTCACAGACATAACACACATTACAAAGTTGTATAACTTTGTAATGTGTGTTATTCTGTCAATAATTGTTTACCACCGCACTACCCCTTTAAGATTTCATTTTCAGACGCAGCTCACAGTAAGGACAGAAACATCAAAAGAGTCCATGAAAGATACGCAACGTTTCAAGAGGTCTCGCTCCCTTTCTCAAGCCTTCTGCATGTGCATCCCATCACCATTAAATACACGCCCACCTCTCACGAGATCTGAAATTGGTTTAAAATAGACATTTAAATACATCAAATATCATGGAAATATAACATAAATCTCACGGAGCATAAGTACTGGTACCTTATATCCAGTATACTTCACGCTGCAACAATCTTTTCTGCGTCTGTCCACTATCTGTACCTTCTACCTCTTCCAATACCATCCATCTTAGATCACTCACTAGGTGGTTGCACTGGTGGAAGTGTCTCACAACACTCGTTTTACTATAATTCTGTTCTTTTTTCTCTGATGCACTCTCTCTCTCTCTGTCTCTTTAGTTTTTGGGCATAGTTCCTTATTGCACTGCGGTGTTCATTAATCTAACTTCACAGGTCTCATCGTTTGCCCGACATAAACTTTCCCGCATGGACATTTTAGCATGTATACCACCTGCTTAAAATTACATGGGTGCCATCCCCTGGGACAAAAAAACGAGAAGAAATAAGACAGAAAAGGAATAAAAAGAAGATCCAGACAATTCGAAACCTATGTTTATTACAACGTATGAGGGTCATTCTAACATGGTGAAAAAAAACGTTCTGAAATATTGGGGACTCCTTCGGGCTGATCCCAAATTTGGGAGGATGTTCAGGGATACCCCAAGATTTATTTTCAGAAAAAGGCAAAACACTCGCTAATTATCTGATGAGAGCAGATATACGGAAAAATAAAAAATCTAGACAGAAATTCCTTAGAGCTAAAAAAAACAGGTGCCTTCCCATGTTTAGCCTGCCAGAATCGCAATGCAGACCAGGTTATGCACCCCACTAAAGAGCACCCAGTGAAAACCGGGGGAAGGCACTCATGTAACTCTAAGCAGGTGGTATACATGGTAAAATGTCCATGCAGGAAAGTTTATGTCGGGCAAACAATGAGACCCATGAAAGTTAGATTAAAGGGGTAGTGCAGCAGTAAAGAATTATTGACAGAATAACACACATTACAAAGTTGTATAACTTTGTAATGTATGTTATGTCTGTGAATGGCCCCCTTCCCTGTGTCCCACCACCCCAACCGTGTACCCGGAAGTGTAGTGCGCTATACATACCTGTCACGTGCCGACTCGTCTCCGATCTTCAGTCTGCGATGTCGTCCTCGGACGGCCCGGCCGAATCCCTCCGAGCGTCCTGAGTGCCGGCCGCCCTCTTCAGCGTCATCAGATGCTCAGCCGCGATTGGCTGAGCACAGATCACAGACTGAAGATCGGAGAGAAGTCAGCACGTGACAGGTATGTATAGCGCACCACACTTCCGGGTACACGGGTGGGGGTGGTGGGACACGGGGAAGGGGGCCATTCACAGACATAACATACATTACAGAGTTGTATAACTTTGTATAACTTTGTAATGTGTGTTATTCTGTCAATAATTCTTTACCGCCGCACTACCCCTTTAAGGGAACACCGCAGTGCAATAAGGAACTATGCCCAAAAACGAAAGAAAGAAAGAAAGAAAGAAAGAAAGAAAGAAAGAAAGAAAGAAAGAAAGAAAGAAAGAAAGAAAGAAAGAAAGAAAGAAAGAAAGAAAGAAAGAAAGAAAGAAAGAAAGAAAGAAAGAAAGAAAGAAAGAAAGAAAGAAAGAAAGAAAGAAAGAGAGAGAGAGAGAGAGAGAGAGAAAAAGAGAGAGAGAGAGAGAGAAAAAGAGAGAGAGAGAGAGAGAGAAAAAGAGAGAGAGAGAGAGAGAAAAAGAGAGAGAGAGAGAGAGAAAAAGAGAGAGAGAGAGAGAGAGAGAGAGAAAAAGAGAGAGAGAGAGAGAGAGAAAAAGAGAGAGAGAGAGAGAGAAAAAGAGAGAGAGAGAGAGAGAGAAAAAGAGAGAGAGAGAGAGAAAGAGAGAGAGAAAAAGAGAAAAAGAGAGAGAGAGAGAGAGAAAAAGAGAGAGAGAGAGAGAGAAAAAGAGAGAGAGAGAGAGAGAAAAAGAGAGAGAGAGAGAGAGAGAGAGAGAGAGAGAGAGAGAGAGAGAGAGAGAGAGAGAGAGAGAGAGAGAGAGAGAGAGAGAGAGAGAGAGAGAGAAAAAGAGAGAGAGAGAGAGAAAGAGAGAGAGTGAGAGAGCATCAGAAAAAAAGAACAGAATTATGGTGAAACGAGTTTTGCGAGACACTTCCTTCCACCAGTGCAACCACCTAGTGAGTGGAGGCATTGATCCCAAAAGGGTTAAATGAAAATTGTAATTTCAGTCTCTTCTTATGAGAATAATGTTATATAAGGTACCAGTACTTAGGCTCCGTGAGATTTGTGTTATATCTCGTGAGAGGTGGGCGTGTATCTAATGGTGATGGGATGCACGTGCAGTAGGCTTGACAAAGGGAGCGAGAGCTCTTGAAACGTTGCGTATCTTTCTTGGACATTTCTGGCCTTACCGTGAGCTGCGTCTGAATGGATATACGCTGAAGTAAGACGTATATAAAAGACTCTGCTACTATGATCCACTGGGTGATATATACTTTCTGACTTTACTATTGTGAACATGCATATGTTTGTATTGGATGAAAAAGAGAAAAGTAAAGAAAATGAAGTCTTAAGCAGTTAAAAGAAACCGTTGTTGTGTGTGTTCAATACTTTTTACTTCGGCTTGAGACGCAACGTCTCAAGGAAGCTCTGCAATTCAGCGGCCAAGGCGGGACTCCACTACAACCGCTGAATGGCAGAGCTGCCTTAAGACGTCACATCTCAAGCCACAGCTCTAACCAGGAAGCGGCCGCGGGACAGGGGTGCGGGGCGGCACGATCCGGGAGCCGCCGCTGGAACCAAGGAGGTAAGTGACCTCCATCTTCAATTTCCACCCCCTCCCCAGCGATCCCCCAAAATACCCTCCGGCCCGCAGTACCCCTTTAAGGTTTTAACCCCTTAAAGTGACACTGTCGTTTACATTTTTTTTTGCAGAAATCAAAATCAATCGATTTTAAGAAACTTTGTATTTGGGTTTATTAGCCAAAAAGTGCATTTTTATCATAAAAAGTAGTTTAAAGCTCTCCCCCCGTCTTCATTGTTCTCTATAGAGAGGGGAGGGGTTGAGGGAGATGAGGCACCAAAACAGGACAACAAACAGTTAATTTACAGCTGTTTAATTTACATAATCACCAGGCTCTCTCCTCTGAATACCAGCTGTCACATAGCTCCCTGCTGTGTAATCTTTTGTTCTCTGCTCCTGACTTATCTCCCTCCTCCCCCCTCCATAGATTAGACAGGGCTGACTGATGTAAACCAGTGGAGATTTCCTGATAGTGAGCAGTGGATGAGAGGAGGGGGGGGGGGCGCCTGGGGAAAGTCTTTTTAAATACAGATAATGGCAGATTTGCCTAATAAACCCAATTACAAAGTTTCTTAAAGTCACCCGGACTATTGATTTCTGCAAAACACAACAGTGACACTTTAAGGACCCATGACATACCGGGACGCGAGTCCTTTAAACAAGCGTGTGTGTGTGTGTGTGTGTGTGTGTCACACTAAGCTTGTCCCATAAGCGGGAGTTTCAATCCCCCGTGACATAGATTGCTGCGATTGGCCAGTTAGTTCTGCCGCTGTACCTAGGTGGGAGGTGGCTGTGATGTTTGGCACCAGATCGCCGTGATTGGTTGGTCGCCACCCGCCAACCATGGGCAATCTAAGATATTGATCCCGTGTGTCGCTGCCCGGCAATTGCCCCCCCTTCACTTGGTTGCCTGCTATTTCCTGATTGCCTCCTCCTGTGCCCACAGACTCCCCCTCTGTATACAGTGAGTACAGGGAGCAGCTGTCAGTATATACAGTGAGGAGTACAGAGGGAGCTGCTGTCAGTATACACAGTGAGTACACAGGGGGCTGCTGTCAGTATACACAGTGAGTACACAGGGAGCTGCTGTCAGTATACACAGTGAGTACACAGGGGGCTGCTGTCAGTATACACAGGGAGCTGCTGTCAGTATACACAGTGAGTACACAGGGAGCTGCTGTCAGTATACACAGGGAGCTGCTGTCAGTATACACAGGGAGCTGCTGTCAGTATACACAGGGAGCTGCTGTCAGTATACACAGGGAGCTGCTGTCAGTATACACAGGGAGCTGCTGTCAGTATACACAGGGAGCTGCTGTCAGTATATACAGTGAGTACACAGGGAGCTGCTGTCAGTATATACAGTGAGTACACAGGGAGCTGCTGTCAGTATATACAGTGAGTACACAGGGAGCTGCTGTCAGTATATACAGTGAGTACACAGGGAGCTGCTGTCAGTATATACAGTGAGTACACAGGGAGCTGCTGTCAGTATATACAGTGAGTACACAGGGAGCTGCTGTCAGTATATACAGTGAGTACACAGGGAGCTGCTGTCAGTATATACAGTGAGCACACAGGGAGCTGCTGTCAGTATATACAGTGAGCACACAGGGAGCTGCTGTCAGTATATACAGTGAGTACAGGGAGCTGCTGTCAGTATATACAGTGAGTACAGGGAGCTGCTGTCAGTATATACAGTGAGTACACAGGGAGCTGCTGTCAGTATATACAGTGAGTACAGGGAGCTGCTGTCAGTATATACAGTGAGTACACAGGGAGCTGCTGTCAGTATATATAGTGAGTACAGGGAGCGGCTGTCAGTATATACAGTGAGTACACAGGGAGCTGCTGTCAGTATATACAGTGAGTACAGGGAGGTGCTGTCAGTATATACAGTGAGTACAGGGAGGTGCTGTCAGTATATACAGTGAGTACAGAAAGCTGCTGTCAGTATATACAGTGAGTACACAGGGAGCTGCTGTCAGTATATACAGTGAGTACACAGGGAGCTGCTGTCAGTATATACAGTGAGTACACAGGGAGCTGCTGTCAGTATATACAGTGAGTACACAGGGAGCTGCTGTCAGTATATACAGTGAGTACACAGGGAGCTGCTGTCAGTATATACAGTGAGTACACAGGGCGCTGCTGTCAGTATATACAGTGAGTACACAGGGCGCTGCTGTCAGTATATACAGTGAGTACACAGGGAGCTGCTGTCAGTATATACAGCGAGTACACAGGGAGCTGCTGTCAGTATATACAGCGAGTACACAGGGAGCTGCTGTCAGTATATACACCGAGTAATTTTACTAGAAAGTGGCCAACCCATCTAAACGGAATGTACCATCAGGTCTGGGCCGAAGCACTGGAGGCGGGCCGACCCAGCCCCAGGTGGGAGGAAACCCCAGCCCCTCTATGATATGGCAGTGTCATAGAGGAAGGGGGGGGGGTCCGCCCGCCTCCAGTGCTTCAGCCCAGACCTGATGGTGCATTCCCTTTAAACTCAAAGATCCGTACAGAACAGTTAAAGGGGTAGTGCACCAAAAAAAAAAAAATTCTTTCAAATCAGCTGCTGCCATGAAGTGCCAGAGATTTGTACTTTACTTCTATTAAAAAATCTCAAGCCTTCCAGTACTTATCAGCTGCTGTGTGTCCAGCAGGAAGTGGTGTTTTCTTTCCTGTCTGACACAGTGCTCTCTGTTGCCTCCTCTGTCCATGTCAGGAACTGTCCAGAGAAGGAGCAAATCCCCATAGAAAAGCTCTCCTGCTCTCCAGACTGGAAATAATACCACTTCCTGCTGGGCATACAGCAGCTGATAAGTACTGGAAGGCTTGAGATTTTTTTAATAGAAGTAAATTACAAATCATGGAAACAGTTGATTTGAAAGAAAAAACATTTTTGTGCACTACCCCTTTAAGTATGATCAGGTGCATGTGATTACCACCAACACTAGGTGGCGCCCTGGTTAAGGTAGAAATCTGCTGTCAGTAGCTCCGACTGCATCGTCCATGCTGCCAACAGCCTGTCCAGTTATGTATTCTTTACCATCATGTCTCATTATTATGGAAGATATACTGATAGTAACACAATGTAACACCCCTCCTCCTGTAAGCTTACCTTACTGCTGGGGTCACACACTGATAGTAACACAATGTAACATCCCTCCTCCTGTAAGCTTACCTTACTGCTGGGGTCACACTGATAGTAACACAATGTAACACCCCTCCTCCTGTAAGCTTACCTTACTGCTGGGGTCACACACTGATAGTAACACAATGTAACATCCCTCCTCCTGTAAGCTTACCTTACTGCTGGGGTCACACACTGATAGTAACACAATGTAACATCCCTTCTCCTGTAAGCTTACCTTACTGCTGGGGGGGGTCACACACTGATAGTAACACAATGTAACATCCCTCCTCCTGTAAGCTTACCTTACTGCTGGGGTCACACTGATAGTAACACAATGTAACATCCCTCCTCCTGTAAGCTTACCTTACTGCTGGGGGGTCACACACTAATAGTAACACAATGTAACACCCCTCCTCCTGTAAGCTTACCTTACTGCTGGGGTCACACTGATAGTAACACAATGTAACACCCCTCCTCCTGTAAGCTTACCTTACTGCTGGGGGGTCACACACTAATAGTAACACAATGTAACACCCTTCCTCCTGTAAGCTTACCTTACTGCTGGGGTCACACTGATAGTAACACAATGTAACACCCCTCCTCCTGTAAGCTTACCTTACTGCTGGGGTCACACTGATAGTAACACAATGTAACATCCCTCCTCCTGTAAGCTTACCTTACTGCTGGGGGGTCACACTGATAGTAACACAATGTAACACCCCTCCTCCTGTAAGCTTACCTTACTGCTGGGGTCACACACTGATAGTAACACAATGTAACATCCCTCCTCCTGTAAGCTTACCTTACTGCTGGGGTCACACTGATAGTAACACAATGTAACACCCCTTCTCCTGTAAGCTTACCTTACTGCTGGGGGGTCACACTGATAGTAACACAATGTAACATCCCTCCTCCTGTAAGCTTACCTTACTGCTGGGGTCACACACTGATAGTAAGGGTGGTATTACACGAAGCGATTTTTTTCAATTAACGATCTCCAACGATCGCAATAGCGGTTGCCTAATAATCGTTCGTTTTACTACACGGAAAGATTATCGGTTATATTGGAGCAACAAAATTCAAGAACACTCCCCTTTCAATTTGCGAATGAACAGGGAACGGCTAACGACATCTTATTCAAACGAACGATGTGCGAACGATGTGTAAAAGACAAACAATAAAAATAGATTCAAAACCTATTAAACGACCAGCGACCAATCGTTCGTCGTTTAATCGTTGTCTACTATTACACTTAAAGATAATCGTTCAAATACGACCGATTGAACGATTATTCGAACGATAATCGCTTCGTGTAATACCACCCTAACACAATGTAACATCCCTCCTCCTGTAAGCTTACCTTACTGCTGGGGGGGGTCACACTAATAGTAACACAATGTAACACCCCTCCCCCTGTAAGCTTACCTTACTGCTGGGGGGGTCACACTGATAGTAACACAATGTAACATCCCTCCTCCTGTAAGCTTACCTTACTGCTGGGGGTCACACACTGATAGTAACACAATGTAACACCCCTCCCCCTGTAAGCTTACCTTACTGCTGGGGGGGTCACACTGATAGTAACACAATGTAACATCCCTCCTCCTGTAAGCTTACCTTACTGCTGGCTGGGGGGGGTCACACTGATAGTAACACAATGTAACACCCCTCCTCCTGTAAGCTTACCTTACTGCTGGGGTCACACACTGATAGTAACACAATGTAACACCCCTCCTCCTGTAAGCTTACCTTACTGCTGGGGGGTCACACACTAATAGTAACACAATGTAACACCCTTCCTCCTGTAAGCTTACCTTACTGCTGGGGTCACACACTGATAGTAACACAATGTAACACCCCTCCTCCTGTAAGCTTACCTTACTGCTGGGGTCACACACTGATAGTAACACAATGTAACATCCCTCCTCCTGTAAGCTTACCTTACTGCTGGGGTCACACACTGATAGTAACACAATGTAACATCCCTCCTCCTGTAAGCTTACCTTACTGCTGGGGTCACACACTGATAGTAACACAATGTAACATCCCTCCTCCTGTAAGCTTACCTTACTGCTGGGGGGGGGTCACACACTGATAGTAACACAATGTAACATCCCTCCTCCTGTAAGCTTACCTTACTGCTGGGGGGTCACACACTGATAGTAACACAATGTAACACCCCTCCTCCTGTAAGCTGACCTTACTGCTGGGGTCACACTGATAGTAACACAATGTAACACCCCTCCTCCTGTAAGCTTACCTTACTGCTGGGGTCACACTGATAGTAACACAATGTAACACCCCTTCTCCTGTAAGCTTACCTTACTGCTGGGGGGTCACACTGATAGTAACACAATGTAACATCCCTCCTCCTGTAAGCTTACCTTACTGCTGGGGTCACACACTGATAGTAAGGGTGGTATTACACGAAGCGATTTTTTTCAATTAACGATCTCCAACGATCGCAATAGCGGTTGCCTAATAATCGTTCGTTTTACTACACGGAAAGATTATCGGTTATATTGGAGCAACAAAATTCAAGAACACTCCCCTTTCAATTTGCGAATGAACAGGGAACGGCTAACGACATCTTATTCAAACGAACGATGTGCGAACGATGTGTAAAAGACAAACAATAAAAATAGATTCAAAACCTATTAAACGACCAGCGACCAATCGTTCGTCGTTTAATCGTTGTCTACTATTACACTTAAAGATAATCGTTCAAATACGACCGATTGAACGATTATTCGAACGATAATCGCTTCGTGTAATACCACCCTAACACAATGTAACATCCCTCCTCCTGTAAGCTTACCTTACTGCTGGGGGGGGTCACACTAATAGTAACACAATGTAACACCCCTCCCCCTGTAAGCTTACCTTACTGCTGGGGGGGTCACACTGATAGTAAAACAATGTAACATCCCTCCTCCTGTAAGCTTACCTTACTGCTGGGGGTCACACACTGATAGTAACACAATGTAACACCCCTCCCCCTGTAAGCTTACCTTACTGCTGGGGGGGTCACACTGATAGTAACACAATGTAACATCCCTCCTCCTGTAAGCTTACCTTACTGCTGGCTGGGGGGGGTCACACTGATAGTAACACAATGTAACACCCCTCCTCCTGTAAGCTTACCTTACTGCTGGGGTCACACACTGATAGTAACACAATGTAACATCCCTCCTCCTGTAAGCTTACCTTACTGTTGGGGGGGTCACACACTGATTGTAGTAACACAATGTAACATCCCTCCTCCTGTAAGCTTACCTTACTGCTGGGGGGGTCACACTGATAGTAACACAATGTAACATCCCTCCTCCTGTAAGCTTACCTTACTGCTGGGGTCACACTGATAGTAACACAATGTAACACCCCTCCTCCTGTAAGCTTACCTTACTGCTGGGGGGGTCACACTGATAGTAACACAATGTAACATCCCTCCCCCTGTAAGCTTACCTTACTGCTGGGGTCACACTGATAGTAACACAATGTAACATCCCTCCTCCTGTAAGCTTACCTTACTGCTGGGGGGTCACACACTGATAGTAACACAATGTAACACCCCTCCTCCTGTAAGCTTACCTTACTGCTGGGGGGGTCACACTGATAGTAACACAATGTAACACCCCTCCTCCTGTAAGCTTACCTTACTGCTGGGGGGGTCACACACTGATAGTAACACAATGTAACACCCCTCCTCCTGTAAGCTTACCTTACTGCTGGGGTCACACACTGATAGTAACACAATGTAACATCCCTTCTCCTGTAAGCTTACCTTACTGCTGGGGTCACACTGATAGTAACACAATGTAACATCCCTCCTCCTGTAAGCTTACCTTACTGCTGGGGGGTCACACACTGATAGTAACACAATGTAACATCCCTCCTCCTGTAAGCTTACCTTACTGCTGGGGGGGGGGGGGGGGTCACACTGATAGTAACACAATGTAACACCCCTCCTCCTGTAAGCTTACCTTACTGCTGGGGGGGTCACACTGATAATAACACAATGTAACATCCCTCCTCCTGTAAGCTTACCTTACTGCTGGGGTCACACTGATAGTAACACAATGTAACACCCCTCCTCCTGTAAGCTTACCTTACTGCTGGGGTCACACACTGATAGTAACACAATGTAACACCCCTCCTCCTGTAAGCTTACCTTACTGCTGGGGTCACACACTGATAGTAACACAATGTAACACCCCTCCTCCTGTAAGCTTACCTTACTGCTGGGGGGGTCACACACTGATAGTGACACAATGTAACATCCCTCCTCCTGTAAGCTTACCTTACTGCTGGGGTCACACACTGATAGTAACACAATGTAACACCCCTCCTCCTGTAAGCTTACCTTACTGCTGGGGTCACACTGATAGTAACACAATGTAACATCCCTCCTCCTGTAAGCTTACCTTACTGCTGGGGTCACACACTGATAGTAACACAATGTAACACCCCTCCTCCTGTAAGCTTACCTTACTGCTGGGGTCACACTGATAGTAACACAATGTAACATCCCTCCTCCTGTAAGCTTACCTTACTGCTGGGGTCACACACTATGGAGCAGAGATCTCCACACACACACAGGACCTGCCAGGATCATGAGGAAGACAGGACCTGTGATGATGTCACAGTCATGTGATCAAGATGAGAAGAGCTGAGGATATAGGACCTGTGATGATGTCACAGTCATGTGATCTGGAGAGTGGAGAATATAGGACCTGTGATGATGTTACAATCATGTGATCAGGATGAGGAGCGTGCGGTATAGGTGAGGTGTCCTGAAGTAGCGACGTATAATCAGGTAACACCACACACGCACACGCACGCACGCACGCACACACACGTACATACACACATATACATGGTCCTTTACACGGCCACCCCCACTCCCTATATCTGCCACTATGAAACAGACTAATGCTACGTTTACACGGAGCAATTTTTGGGTCGAATTTTCACGATAACGATCAAATTCGAATGATATTCGTACGTGTAAACGCGGCGAAAGATTGAAAAAACGTTCACTTTGATCTTTTAACATGTTCTTAAATCGTCGTTTGTCGTTTGCAAAAAATTCACCGATCGTTCCGTGTAAACAGTCATTCACTGATTTTACCTGTGTGAGATAGGGTTAAGCGATCGCAAAACGATCGCAAAAGAATTTTCTGTACGATATATCGTTCCATCTAAACGCTGATCTTTATTTTTAAAAAATCGTTACTTCGAAATTGTTAATCGTACGATCGGGCAAGTTATCGCTCCGTGTAAACTTAGCATAATGGTGCATTTACACAGCCAGATTTATCTGACAGATTTCTGAAGCCAATACCAGAAACAGACTATAAACAGGGAACAGTTCATAAAGGAAAAACAGAGATTTATATTCTTCTCAAATCCATTCCTGGCTTTGGCTTCCAAAATCCGTCAGATAAATCTGCCTGTGTAAACGCAGCATAAGGGTCCACTTACACAGAAAGATTATCTGACAGATTATCTGCCAAAGATTTGAAGCTAAAGCCAGGAATGGATTTGAAAAGAGGAGAAATCTCAGGCTTAACTTTATGACCTGATCTCTGTTTATAGTCTGTTTCTGGCTTTGGCTTCAAATCTTTGGCAAATAATCTGTCAGATAATCTTTCTGTGTAAATGGACCCTAAAAACAGAGTTTGGACTGGATGACAGGGCCTGGTTTACAGAGGATTACGGAACGCCTATAGACATACAGACCACAAAGAGCCATATCAAGTGGTAAATACAGGTTCAGGGCTGGGACAAGGGGTAGGCCATGGCCTAGGACGCCAAATCACAGTAATTAATCTACTTACCCATCCATGCGGCCCCCTGCAGGGCTGGCCATCGGCTTCCTCCCTGTCAGGTACACTTGTGGCTGTAGGCAGTGTATTGCCTGTGGTCACAAGAGGCCATTCTCTCCTTGCGGTGACGTCTCTGGAGTGCCGGGACTGCAAGGGGAGATCGGCCTCTTGTGACTGCAGACAAAACACTGCCTACAGCCACAAGAGTGCAGAGAAGAGGAGGCGCCGGACCCAGGTGAGTATAAGTGTTTGTTTTCTGTTTGTTTGTTTAGAGGATGCCAGGTGCCTGCTATATAGCAGGGGGAGCACACAGGGGTCTATATCCTACTAAGGGATTGCACAGGAGTCTATATACTACTGGGGAAGCACACAGGGGGCTATATAGCTAGGGGAGCGCACAGGGGTCTATATACTACTGAAGGAGCACACAGGGGTCTATATACTACTGGAGGCAGCACACAGGGGTCTATATACTACTGGAGGAAAGCACAGGGGTCTATATACTACTGAGGGAAAGCACAGGGGTCTATATACTACTGGGGAAGCACACAGGGGTCTATGTACTACTGAGGGAAAGCACAGGGGTCTATATACTACTGGGGGAACGCACAGGGGTCTATATACTTCTGGGGGCAGCACACAGGGGTCTATATACTACTGGAGGAAAGCACAGGGGTTTATATACTACTGAGGGAAAGCACAGGGGTCTATATACTACTGAAGGAGCACACAGGGGTCTATATACTACTGGAGGCAGCACACAGGGGTCTATATACTACTGGGGGAACGTACAGGGGTCTATATACTTCTGGGGGCAGCACACAGGGGTCTATATACTACTTGTGGAGTGCACAGGGGTCTATACTACTAGTGGAGTGCACAGGGGTCTATATACTACTGGGGGAGAACACAGGGGGGCTATATAACTGGGGGAGCGCACAGGGGTCCATATAGTACTGGGGGAGAACACAGGGGGGCTATATACTACTGGGGGAGCACACAAGGGGGCTATATACTACTGGCAAAGCACACAGGGGTCTATATATTTCTGGGGGCAGCACACAGGGGTCTATATACTACTTGGGGAGTGCACAGGGGTCTATATACTACTGGGGGAGAACACAGGGGGGCTATATAACTGGGGGAGCACACAGGGGTCCATATAGTACTGGGGGAGAACACAGGGGGGCTATATACTACTGGGGTAGCACACAGGGGGGCTATATACTACTGGCAGAGCACACAAGGATGCTATATACTACTGGGGGCAGCACACAGGGTCTATATACTACTGGGGGAGTGCACGGGGGCTATATACTACTGTCAGGATCCTGATTTTTATCATTTGACCACTAGAGGCCGCCATTTGTAGTTAAGAAGAATTTGTGCCGCAGTTCCATACCTTACCACTGGATGCTGTTGTTTTGACCTTGTTCATGCCCTTTTCCAAAATGGTGACTATGGATGGTGTGGCAGCCATCTTGCTTCCTGTTTGGGCCTACTTCTGACCATGAGGCAATGCAAACATTGCTTGAGTATTGTGACTTGCTCCAGAGAACTATCTCCTCCAGACTGTCCTACATTCTAGTTGGATTATCCTTATCTTCATTCTAGTTGCCCCCTGCGGACATTCTCTTCAGTTTATCCGTGTGCTTGGCTCGCTCCATCTGGCCATTGGATTCCAGCTGCGCACACCAGTATCGTGACAGAATACTCAAGCCTTTCCATGGAATCAGCTGGGGAGGTGAGTTTGGAGGTTCGTGTAACCAATATGAATTATTTACTTACTAACATCTATGCAGAGAAACAAACTTTAAAGACAAAGTATTTGGCTTTTGAGAATCAGACATCTCATAATGTTCAAATTTTTGGACAAGCTACACAGGACTTACGAAACATTGTGACTCAACATACAGAGCAGATCCGGGAACTTAGGGAACGAGCTGTGGTTCCAGCACCTTCATCTACTCTGCCACTTCCACCATTCAGGTTTTGTGGGGACCGTGACAAGAACCGAGGATTTATTAACCAATGCAAGTTATACTTTGGTGCACATACTACTCACTTCCCTACTAATAAATCAAAGGTGCTCTGTATTATCATGCTACTGACACATAAGGCTGTGGCCTGGGCAAACCCCCTTACTGAGACCAACGATGCTTGTCTTGATGATCTGGATGCCTTCCTGGCTGCCATGAGTCAAGTATTTGATGACCCCCAACTGATCCGCTACAGCAGAAGCAACATTATTGCTCTGTCTGAGGGCAGGTGCTCTGTTGCGGAATATGCCACAGAATTCAGAAGGTGGGTCATAGATACTGAGTGGAATAATACTGCAAAACTGTCTCTCTTTAAAAATGGACTGTCTAATACACTGATGATGAGTTAGCACGTGCAGATGTCCCATTGAATTTTGATGATTTTGTACACCATTGTATCTGAATTGACTCGATTATCAGGACGCAGACAAGAAAAGTGGGGTTCTACCTGGATACACAATAGCAACCGTTATCTATCAGCTCCTGCTACCTCTAAAGACTTTGAGACAAAGAGTCATCATGAACCTGACACTGAACCTATGCAGAGTGACAGTATGCAGAAGCGTGAGAGTGCTGATAGGAGAGAACGGTCGGGATAACCAGTGCTTTTATTGTGGTAAACCTGACCGTTTCCTCAGCAATTGTCCTAGCCGGTTGCGCAAGGCAGTGGCCGTAATAACAGATCCTGATCTTTCTGAAGATGAGTCAGTTTCCTCAGAACCCGTGCCACTAGTGAATGCAGTCATCTGCCCCATCTCTTCTATAGCACCAAATATTAGAAAAGCCAAGAATTCACACTGCTTTTTGCACATGAATAGTGATGAGCGAACCTGGAGCAGCTGGAGTCCATCCGGGCTGCGGTGGCTGCTGTAGTTGGATAAAGCCCTAAGGCTATGTGGAAAACATGGATGTAGTCATTGGCTGTATCCATGTTTTCCAGAAAAACTTAAAGCTTAACCAACTTCAGCAGCTACCGCTAATAAAATGCCGAACGTTCGGGTTCGGATGGACTTGAGCATGCTCGAGGTTAGCTCATCTCTACACATAAAGTTTCGGATTGATTCTTAGTGGATTTCCACCTCTGCCATGTTGGATTCTGGAGCTAATGGGAACTTTAAAGACATTTCTTTTGTGAAGAAACACGGAGTAAGATTTCAAGAGAGACTATCACCCATTCTTATGAAAACTGTTGATGGATCTCCACTAAGTTCAGGCCCAGTGGACCGAGAGACCGTACCACTAGAAATAATTATGGAACCTAATCATCACGAGGTCTTCTCTTTCTTAGGGTACTATTACACCAACAGATCTGACGAAAGATTATCTGCCAAAGATTTGAAGCCAAACCCAGAAACGGACTATTAACAGAGAACAGGTCATAAAGGAAAGACTGAGATTTCTCCTCTTTTCAGATCCACTCCTGGGTTTGGCTTCAAATCTTTGGCAGATAATCTGTCGTCAGATCTGTTGGTGTAATAGTACCCTTACTTATTTCTTCTCCACATTTTCCTATTACCTTGGGACTTCCGTGGTTGCAAGCTCAAAACCCCACAATTGACTGGGAATGCCAACAAGTGTCCTTTCTACTGGAGAACTCCTCTAAGACTGTACCAAAACAACAGTGTGGCAATGTGACAGAAGAACCTGAATTATCATCTGAACTACCATTGAACTACTTTCTGGCGCAATTATACCCTTTGGAAGCATGTACTCGATGGCTGAACCAGAACTGAGGGCATTAAAGAATACATTGATGAGAGTTTAGCTAAAGGCTTCATCCGATCATCTACTTCCCCGGCAGGGGCACCTATATTTTTTTGTTAAAAAGAAGGATGGCAGCTTAAGACCTTGTGTGGACTACAGAGAACTAAATAAGGTTACCATAAAGAATCATTACCCACTGCCATTGATTCCTGAGTTACTGGACAGAGTTTGTCATGCAAAGAATTTCACCTAGATCAAGGGGTGCCTATAACTTGGTGCGGATTAAAGCAGGGGATGAATGGAAGGCAGCATTCCGATCATGTTATGGACATTTTGAATATTTAGTATGTAGTAGTATGTCGTTCGGACTCTGTAACGCTCCTGCCACATTCCAGCACTTTATCAATGACATCTTTAAAGACTTGCTAGATCAGTTCGTGGTCATTTATTTGGATGACATAACGATATTTTCTAGTTCTGAAGAAGAGCATCAGAATCATGTGAGAGCCGTACTGGAGCGCCTAAGAATACACCAACTCTACATTAAGTTAGAGAAATGTGAATTTCATCAAACAGAGATCCAGTTCTTGGGTTATCAAAACATGTACAGCGTGAGCGCACACTGGATAAATGATAAATTAAGGAAAAGGAGTGCGAGCTCTTCAGTAAAAATAGCCAAGACAAACCAAGAAAGAAGCCTGAAGAAAAAGAATGCTCAGCACATCCAAAGATTATACCCAAAATATACTTTATTACATATTGACAGGTAAAAACACACAAAAAAGAAAGAAAAAGCTGTATAAGCTGAGACCAAAATAAGTCTATCCTCCAACCGAGATCCTCCACATGAATCTAGCATGTATGGTAAGTCTGATAGCCCTCACTAATAACAATATATAAGTGTACAATACATAAATAATGGTAAACAATGAAATAACATATGAGGATAAAGCATTCACAAGGTAACTGAACAAATGCAGTATCGTACAAACCAAAGAATGTAAAAAGTGGAGGGATGAGAGTGACCCCCGGTATATGCCCTGCCCCACGAGTTCCGTCAGCAAGACGCTGACTTCATCAGGGGTCTGTCAAACCACGCCACTCGCTTCATTGTGTGAACTGACAGAGCTTTCTGCATGTCAATTACATATCAGTTATTTGCGGCCCAATGTGTATACGCTCCGGCCGGGATCCCACAGAAGAGAAGGCTATGTCCACACCGCACAAAGTACGGCCGTTGTTGCCGATGGCAACAATGGCCGTACTTTTACGTAGTGTGAACATAGCCTAAAGGTGGAAGCCATCCAGAAAAGAGCGGAAATATACAAAAAGCTCAGAGAAGGGGACAAGGGAGGAACGCTCACTGAGAGGGAGGAATATAAAGGTGGACGTTACTCAGAAAAGAGCGGAAATATACAACAAAGCTCTGAGGAGCAGATAAGGAAGGAACGCTCTGTTAGGACTTAGGCCGAGTGTTCGGCTCAGCGTCCATAGCAACCAGTATGCTTATGTTTTTGCTATACTCTGCTCTGCTGCTCCTGGTTGTAGCAGTGTCCAGTGTTGCACTTCACCTGCTGATCAGCCCTAGCGGTTTGCTATCACAGGTATTTGACTGACAGCTGACTCGCCCAGTTAGCTGTCAGTATTTGGGTTGGGCTATAAGTCTTTCACTCTCTCATGTTCTCTGCCTGTGATAGCGCCTAGTTCCTATTGCCTTGACCTAGTATCTCCTCACCGTGTGTATTCTCTTTACCTGACCTTTGGATTTCGTGACCTCGCTTTTGGATTCCGACTTTGTACTTTTGCTGCCCGTTTGTTGCTGACCCTGATCACTGACTATTCTATTATTATGTGAGTTTGTCTTGTATTGTTTGTATTGCACTTATTACAGCATAGGGAGCGTCACCCAGTTGTCTGCAGTTGTTTAGAACTGTTGTGGCAAGTAGGTAGGGCCAGCTGTGGCGGGTGCCAGTTGCTGGGCTGCACTCGTCTGTTGTCTTCCCTGACCCCTACCTGAAATTATCACCGGCCCAAAAAATATCTTGTTACCAGACGTTGGCATGAGTGTTGATAATTCGGTCACCGACCGTCTGGAGGATTTGACCACCCAGCTAGAGGGCATCACAGGACAGGTGGCACGACTAGCTAGTTTGGTAGACCGTTTCACTGTTGCCCCTCCCCCATCCACGACACCCCAATCCTCAGTGACTGCTCCGGTCCAGGTAGTCAAACACAAGACTAAGATGATATTGCCAGATAGATTTCAGGGTGATTCCTGTAAATACCGAACCTTCAGGGAATCCTGTTATCTTTATTTCAGATTCAACTCGTTTGTGTCTGACGGTGAGAGGGTTGCCCTGACTGTTTCTCTTTTGCAAGGTCCTCCGCAGGACTGGGCCCTGTCCCTTCCTGCTGAGGCTCCCGAGTGGAACTCAGTGGAGACATTTTTCACCTCATTGGGACAGATTTATGACGACCCTAACCGGGTAGAGGTGGCAGAGTCACATCTTCTATCCATCCAGCAGGGCCGTCGCACCGCGGAAGAGTACTGTGTGGAATTCCGCCAATCACGCAGCAATTACAGAAGACCCCCTCACAACTAAGGCACCCAGTTCATGGGGAAACCCACCAAGAAGTCCTCCCAGGCACCCTCCACTGCCCCCAGAGCCGGTTCGGGGGTCTCTCCCATAAAAAGGTACTTTGTCCGCCTCGGTACCGCGGCTCCTCTCTCCTCTGGCTCCCCTCAGAGATCGAGTAGAACCCGAACCCACACTGATCCGGCTGCAGCTGGCTTACCCCACAGATGAGTAGGAGCTCCGACGGCTAGGGGGACCTCACAAATTGCCCCGGCTTTGCCCGTCGAATCTCCTCTCCGGCAGGCACCTGTGGACTCTCTAGCTCCGGAGCCGGCGCCATCTTACCGCCACGTGGGACAGGCGCAGTACCGGCTTGACGGGGAGCTGCCCAGCTATACAGACCAGCTCCCCCACAGCTGCCCCCGCGGTTAGTTGCTCTCTGCCACCTGCTCCATCGGTGCAGAGTGCAGGGGAGATCCCTCATTACGGGAGTCGGCCATCTTCTCCCTTGGGAACTACATCACCCCGCTCCACCTCACGGGTACAAGGGACTGTGCCTCTGTGCGGACCCCCGGACAGTATACACCTGCTGAGCACCCCCACCCAGCCTCTGCAAGCCCCCGATTAGTCAGCTAGATCGGATCACCCACCATTAACCCTCTCAGGACTGATAAAAGGCACCCCCCATCCTCCCTACGCACAGCCACCATTGCTGAGGTTCAGGCCTGCAGCTCTGCCATGGCATCTCAACCTAAGCCACAGAGAGCTGAAAAAGGGCGCCTGAACACACTTAATCTCACCCGTGTGGATGCAGAGATTCATGCCTCCCCTGCTGACCCCTTATATCCGTTGGGTGCAGACAGCTCTCCCTCGGGGGTTTTGCCCATAGCTCAGGACTCTGATACTGAATCTTTCCCCCCTAAAGGGACCTCCCTGCAAGACGTCCGCCACCTCTTATCTCAACTCCCTACAAAAAATGATTTCCTTTCATTGATTTCGGAGGTCAAAAAAGCATGTAATGAAATTTCATACCTCCCAACTGTCCCGGATTCCGCGGGACAGTCCCGTTTTCGGGGTGCTGTCCCGCGGTCCCGGAACGGCACCCAGTGTCCCGCATTATATGTGGCCCCACCGAAAAAAACAATAAACCAGTAACTCACCTGTCCGCCGGTCCCAGCAGCTCCTCTCCCGGCAAAGCGCGCACTTACGTCATCCTCTGGGGCGGGTAGCGGGGTATACAGACACTGACTGTGCCGGAAGTGTCCTGCAGCCTCCATCATGAATCCCTTCCGGTACAGTCAATGACTCTGTACCCCGCTGCCCACCCCGGAGGATGACAGGAGTGCACGCTGTGCCGGGAGAGGAGCGGCTGGGACCGGCGGACAGGTGAGTTACTGGTTTATTGATTTTCTGGTCGGGCCACACAAAGTGGAGGATTGGCTACTATGTGGGGTGCTATATGGGGGATTGGCTACTATATGGGGGGATTGGCTACTTTGTGGGCACTATATGGGGGATTGGATAATATGTGGGGCACTATATGGGGGCATTTGCTACTATGTGGGGCACTATATGGGGGATTGGATAATATGTCAGGCACTATATGGGGGATTGGCTACTATGTGGAGCACTATATGGGGGACTGCCTACTATGGCGGCATTGGCTACTATGTGGGGCACGATATGGGGGCATTGGCTACTATGTGGGGCACTATATGGGGGCATTGGCGACTATGTGGGGCACTATATGGGGGATTGGCTACTATGTGGGGCACTATATGGGGGGCATTGGCTACTATGTGGGGCATATATGGGGGCATTGGCTACTATGTGGGCACTATATGGGGGCATTGGCTACTATGTGGGCACTATATGGGGGATTGGCTACTATGTGGGGCACTATATGGGGGCATTGGATACTATGTGGGGCACTATTAGGGGGATTGGATACTATGAGGGGCGCTATATGGGGGATTGGATACTATATAGGGCATTTTGGGGGGGATTGGATACTGTATAGGGCACTATTCAGTCAGCAGCATGTGGTGACTGTAGGGGAGTGGCTATGGAGGGTTGCTATGGGGGCGTGGCTATGGGGGCGTGGCTATGGAGGGCCGCTATGGGGGCGTGGCTATGGGGACCGTGGCGCACATGTCCCTCTTTGCAAACGTTGGGAGGTATGGAGGTGCGATAGGATATCCAGCTGATTACGACTAGAAAGGAGACTCTGGAGGACGACCATGATGATGACTACATAGTACAATTATAATCCACTGTTAGCTCCCAAACTTCTACCCTAAGTGACATGCAAAGACATATTGAGGATTTGGACAATAGAGGGAGGCGGGACAATATAAGGGTTCGGGGCCTACCTGAGGCTACACGCGATGAGGATCTACCTGAGACTCTTGAGGCCATATTTAACTCCATCTTGGGGGAGCCTGCAGCCCACAAAGTAAAGCTTGACCGGGCGCATAGGGCCCTGCAGCCAAGGCCCTCTTCTGGTGTGCCCAGGGATGTAATCTGCTGTGTGCATGATTTCCAGCTGAAGGAGCAGATTATGACTACTGCTAGAAATATGCATAATCTGGAGTTTGATGGGGCACCAATCCAGCTGTTCCCAGATCTCTCGTGGATTACTCTGCAGAAACGGCGTCTTCTCCGCCCCCTCTTGACCTTGTTGCGGGACAATGACATCACTTATCGGTGGGACTTTCCCTTTGCTCTTTCGGCTCGCAAAGACGGACGCTCTGCAGTTCTGCGAGACCTCTCGGATCTCACCCGGTTTTTCGAGACTCTGGATCTCTGGGTACCTGAGATTGAGGAGTGGACACTCTCACCGCCGCCACCCCCTCCTCCTCTGGTCTGGCAACCAGTGGGACAAAAGAAGTGACGACTTAGATCCGGAAATTTGTCCCCTGGTCATCGGTCCTCCCCTGGGACCCCTACCTAAGCCCTTTGTAGCCTGAAGCTGGATGGCTTGGGTTCACCTGTGTCTGCCTTAGTACTTTAGCTCAATACCTACTGATTATGGGGTCTTTCATTTGATTCTACTATGTACTCTCTCTTCCTTGCTGCGTGGGTCTGCTCTGTAGCCCTGAGTCTATGACATTCTTCCTGCTCTCTCCTTTTCTGTCCCTTCTCTGGGGTTCAGGCTCTCTTCTTGTAAGTTTGTCTTCCTGGCTCTTCTTCTACCCCATTCCTTACGTTTGCTGTAAGGGTCATTGGCCATGTGCCTCCTTTGAAATGTTGCTGGTAATTTACTTTATCTTTCTGTGTTGGTCTTGTCTGTGTCTTCCCCTGCCTTTCCTACTTTGTCTTCCCACAGTTATGTCCCAGTTTACGGATCTCTAGATCGGCAGCATCTCTACAATGTCGTCACCACTAAAGGTACTCCTCTTGCACCTGGGCCAGGTGTGCCTCCACATGGGCAGGTATCTTCCCTCCATTACTCCCAATGATTAAGTGTATTTCTATTAATGTGAAGGGACTTAATTCTAATGTTAAGCAGAGATTGGCATTGAAAGAATTGAGGGATGCCCAGGCCGATGTTGCTTTCCTGCAAGAAACACATTTTGATCACACTGCAAATTTTAGGTTTGCTCAGCATCAGTATCCTCAGGTGTGCTTGGCCTCGGCGGGTAGTAAGCATGCAGGAGTGGCAATTTTATTCTCACGACACTGCCCTATGCAGGTGACTTCTTCCTTCCCAGACCCAGGGGGGAGATATGTTATTGTGGAAGGTACCGTTCAGGGGAGACCTGTCCTTCTCTGTAACGTGTATGCACCAAACCGCACTCAGATTTCCTTCCTCTGAAGGGTTCTCAAGCGGGTGGCTGCCTATCCCCCATCGCCGTGAGTGATTGGCGGGGATCTTAACCTTCCCCTGTCAGGGATCATGGATAGGCATTCCGTTGCTGGCACGCCTCCATCTCCTGAACTACTTAGACTTTCTAAAGAATTCAGGAAGCTGATACGTGTCCACAATCTTTATGATTTAAGGCGCATTGATCACCCTGCGGAGCGCACCTATACATTCTATTCCCACCCCCGTCAGACACACACACTAGAATTGACTACTTCTTTGGGAATGTGCCGACTGTGCGTTTGTCAAGGGGTGCCTCCATAGGGCCGATCTCCTGGTCGGATCATGGCCATGTTGCTCTGTCATTGGCCTCTTTTCTATCCCCCACCCGTCACTGTCATTGGAGATTAAATGAAACACTCTTAAAGACCCAGATTCATAGGGACTCTATAAAGGAATGCATTTCTGCATATTTTATGGAAAATGAGGGCACAGTTGGGCTGCAATCCACCCTTTGGGAGGCACATAAGGTGGTAGTGAGAGGGCACTGTATCGCACTGGGATCCCGACTTAAAAAAGACGCTCAGGCACAAGCACAGTCTACCAGGACGGAGATAGCGACACTAGAACAGAAACTGATTATTCAGCCCTCCCTTGGGACATTGCGTAAGCTCATAGCGGCTAGAGCGCGTCTTAAGGACCTTCTCATGCATAAAGTGGAGCGCATGTTGCTCTACTCTAAACAGAGATTCTACGAGAAGGGGAACAAAGCCCAGACATTGCTGGCACGAATGCTTTCAGACCGCTCTGCCGCTCAGACCCCACATTTCCTCAAGGATCATATGGGCAATCCTAAGTATCATCCCTGCGATATTGCCTCTGTGTTCTCTAATTTTCTCTCTAAGCTGTACTCTCTCCCCTCCACCTTGCCATCGGACCCAGGGGCCCGCCAGCAGCGGATACAAGATTTCCTGAGGGAATCCGACTCTACCCCCAGATGCACTAGAGGAGCTTAATGCCCCAATTACCAGGGAGGAACTGCAGGAGATTCTGAAGTCCCTACCGTCTTGCAAAGCCCCGGGCCCGGACGCCTTTACGTATCTCTATTATAAAACTTTTTCTTCCTAAACTTGCCCTGCTGTTTAATGCCTTCTTGCGGGGAGAACAGATGCCTACTCCCCTTCTCCATTCTTATATTACCCTTATCCCCAAGCCGGCGTTTAATCGCCTTAGTTGGCCTTTCCTCTTTGAGACCTTGCACTCTATGCTTCTTCCGATTCTCTTTACAAGGCAGATATGGTCCACACGCGCAGCCCTTAGTAGTGAGGCATTGGATTGGTAAAAAGTTGTTGCACTTTGCCGATATCGTGGACCCAGTAACGCGAATCCTCCAGGCCTTTGACAAACTTAGGGAAAGGTATGACCTCCCTAGGTCAGAGTACTTTTCTTATCTTGCTATAAGACACTGTATGCATTCGGCTTTCGGGTATCTCACGGTGTCGAGGCCCACAGCCTTTGAGCAATTGATAAGGACGGGCGGATCTACTAGAGGCCTCATTTTGGCCATTTACCAAATCTTGAACTCGCCTGTGGGGGACTTGCCTGTGCGACACAAATACATGGATAAATGGGAGGCTTCACTGGGTAGAACGATCTCCCCCGAGTTATGGCAGGTGATATGGAGCAGGGCAGCCTCCTCTTCTATCTGTACGAATTATAAGGAGACCCACTACAAATTCTTGATGTGTTGGTATCACACCCCAGAATTGCTCCATAAGTTGAATAACAGTATCCCTTCAGTCTGCTGGAGGTGTAATGGCTCAGTGGGTGCCCTGCTCCATATCTTCTGGGACTGCCCGCTTATTGCGGGCTTCTGGTCGCAGGTGGCAGCACTGATCTCGTCAATCTTGGAAATTTTGGTCCCTTTAGATCCCTTAACCTACCTTTTTTAATGTTACGCCTAAAAAACTAGACAAGAAGCCCACCAAATTGATGCTCCTGATATTAACAGCCGCCAAGTCCCTCATCCCCCGTAATTGGAAACAGACCTCCCCTCCATCCTTTGAGGACTTACTGGCAAGGGTAAAGGATATCAGTGGCCTTGAGTGACTCACTGCGTCCCTGAATAACCAACTTCCATTGTTTGAATCAGTTTGGGCTCCCTGGGAGGCTTACTGCGGGCGCACAGGTGTACCCCACTAACAGAAAAGAGGTCTAGATTTGCTGATCTGTATCCCCCCCTCCCCCCACCCTTCCTTTATGTGTATTCCCTATGTCTACTTGTTTCTGTGTTTTCACCCCTTGTTCTTTTTGATATGGGGCAACATATTGCTTTCAATAACTGCTCATGTGTATCGGTTTTATTGGTTGACATGCTGTCTCTCAAGGTTCGGGTTAATATGTACTGCCACTGTCTTCTTTAACGGCGGGTTGTACTTATCTTTTCATGATGCCACGCGCCCTGTTTGGCTTGTATTTGGTTGCCCTATATTTTTTGTTTGCCTTGTATTATATAAACACTTAATAAATATTACATTTAAAAAAAAAAAAACTAGAGAGGTTGGGGGTGACTTCAGGTAAGTCAAAATCAGGTTAGTCCTCCAAGCAGTTTTCCAAAGTGCCCGAGCCATCCTCCCCTCCTGAGGTCCCAGAAGAGCCCATGATCCTGGGCCTCTGCCAAGAGGAAGTTTCGGATGGAGAATTTCCTCTGCCTCTACTGCGGGAAATCGGGTCACTTTCTCAGGACAGGTCCGTCAAAGACATCCCCAGCAGCCGGGAAACGCCAGTGCCTGAGTGATAGTCCGGAGGGTCACTCAGGCAACCAGGTACTTCCAAAAAGTTTTGAGAAATTTCTGTTACCGGTTACCTTCTGGTATGATGGTCTTACTGTTCACTGTACAGCCATGGTGGATTCAGGCACCGCCCTGAGTTTTGTTCGGGCATCAGTAGCCCATCATTGGGTTTTGAATTGGTATCATTATGTTATCCATTTACCATGGCCAGCGCTGATTCCAATCCGTAAAGAGCTGGATCAGTGAACCACCGAGCTCCCGAGGTCACCATGCAGGTGGGCTGTCTCCATCGGGAGGAGGTTTCATTTTTTGTTTTAGAAAATCTAGCAGCAGATATTGTTTTAGGTTTACCTTGGCTGCGCCAACACAATCCTGTGTTTGGAGAACCACGGAACTAGTCAAATGGGGGAGTTCCTGTGGTTCCCATTTATCTTGTGTATTTTCTGCTGTGTGTTCAGTCAGGGACTTGCCTAAGATCCCTGAGTTCATTGTGGACTATGCTGATGTTTTTAATGAGACTATTGCCGATGCTCTGCCCCCTCGCCGTCCATATGACTGTGCCATTGATCTAGTGTCTGGGGCCAGGTTTCCTAAAGGTTGTATCTTTATCTGTCCCCCCCCAGAGCAAGAGTCAATGCGCACGTACATTCAGGACAGTTTGAAAAAGGGGCATATCAGACCTTCAGTATCACCTATGGGTGCAGCTTGCAGTTTTTTTCTTTGTACAGAAAAAAGATGGTGGATTACGTCCCTGTATTGACTATAGGGAATTGATCGAAATAACCATTAAAGACCTGCATCCCCTTCCTCTGATCCTAGACCTGCTCAACCAGGTGGTAGGTACCCGTTGGTTCTCAAAAATAGACCTTCGGGGAGCCTACAACCTGATCCGGATCAGAGAGGATGACGAATGGAAGACGGCATTCAACACTCCCAAGGGGCATTTTGAGTACTTGGTTATGCCCTTCAGGTTGAGAAATAAATACACAAAGCAGCGCTCATCCGATGTAATAAGGAAAGGACTCACACAGTGATTGTGGGTATTAAACTCAACACCCACATCACCCCAAGCCAGGTAGGTAGAATGGTTACTTGTCCCTCTGGACATCCACAAGTGGAGGGCGCCGGTCCAATGCCCCAGCGTAGTTCACTACACCGGTGAATGGAAACAAAAACAGAAAACAAGAGGAAGGGACCACGCTCAAGTGAACTAAGGTGCTGGGTACAAGTACTTCACTTGGGGGACAGATAGCCAGTATCTCATCCCCCTCCAGGAAAGCCCGTAATGGGTATCTCCAAAATCAGTGTGGTAATGGAGCCACAGGTCTCAGTAGTTGAAAAAAATGTTTAAACAAGGGGACAAGGGTGGAATGCTCACTCAGAGGGAGGTATATAAAGGAGGAAGCTATCCAGAAAAGAGCGGGAATACACAACAAGCTCAGAGAAGGGGACAAAGGTGGAACGCTCACTCAGAGGGAGAAATATAAAGGTGAAAGCTACACAGAAAAGAGTGGGAATATACAATTCAGGGAAGGGGAAAAGGAAGGAACGCTCAGAGGGAAGAATATAAAGGAGGAAGCTATCCAGAAAAGAGCAGGAATATATAACAAGCTCCGAGAAGCAGATAAGGAAGGAACCTTCACTCAGAGGAAGGAATATAAAGGTGGAAGCTACCCAGAAAATAGCGGGAATATACAATACGATACTATTCTTGTGTTTTGAGACTGATAACTGAGACTCCACAGACCCTTCTTTTGCATATTTAAATTTATAGGGGGCAATGCATCAGTGGAGACTCTTCAGTGAGTACTCCATTTGATTTTTTTGTCGCTGGTCTCCCTGAGTTCAGTGATTGCTGTGTTTTGTTGGAATATACAATAAGCTCAGAGAAGGGGACAAGGGTGGAACGCTCACTCAGACCGAGGGAGGAATATAAAGGTGGAAGCGACCCAGAAAAGAGCGGGATGGAAAATTGATTAGATTTCTGGGTAATGTAAGAGAGATTTTCACATAAGAATATAATTGTAACTGAATGTAATTGGAGAATTATTCTATAAGTTTCTACCATTGGAAATGTAGAAGGAATGGAAAACCTTAAATGTAGCTTCACACATAACATATCCGCAGTGGAGATACCTCTCCTGTCAGTGTCAATGGGATTACATACTGACAGCAGGATTGAGTATGTAAGTGCTGAGCCCAATAACCCCCCGCTGCTGGGAAGATACTTTACCTGCTCCACGATCTGGCTGCATCTGAGGCTCCTGGCTCCCAGAGGTCCCTCCCAGCCAATCAGTGACTGCGGGGGGAGGGGGGGATGGGGGGAACACCGTGCACTTATTGGCTGCGCGAGACCTCCGGGAGCCTCAGATGCAGCCAGATTGTGGAGAAGGTAAAGTATCTTCCTGGCGGCGAGGGGTTAATGGGCTCGGCACTTCCCGCTGCGAGTATGTAATCACAGGAGAGAGGTACCCGCAGCGGATTTTGCTGTGAACTTGCAGAGTAAAATTTGCTGCGGATACGTTGCATGTGAAGCTACCCTTAGAAAAAATAGTTTAAAATAAAGGAAAACCGTCCTCAAGACTTCTCTGCGGCAGTGACAGCAAAAAGAAGAGCCTTTACTCCAATCTGCTGTTACCTGTTTGACCACAAAGTTAGGTTTCAACTACTCTACCCTGCCCGACTGAAAGTCACTGACAACAGGAGACCAGTCCTCTACGAAGATCCCGAAGAAGCCCGAAGACAGCTGATGAGAGATGAGTCTGGCTAGACCTGCCTCATGCCTCCTAGGGAGCACAATTTCCTTATTTTCTGCTGCCTACCGTCCGTCCGTTTGCTGTGACCTGGGCACATTTTGTATTTTTGGTTCTGTGTGCTGATTTGTTGTTTACAGTTCTGTTTTCCTTTCTACAGGACTCCTTACCCCCCCCCCCCCCCCGGGCACCCGGACCCCTGGACCCCTACCCATCCATCCTTCTCCTCAAGAGACCTCCGCTGGCTGGGACGGAGAGATCTCATTGGCACGACCTTCATGCAATAGAAGTCACCATCCCCCAACAGGAGTAGGATGAGTACCTTTGCTCACACACATTCCTCCACTACCACACCACACGAGTTAAAGTTGGTTTCCTGGAATGTTTCTCTATTAGATACATATTTGCAGGGACAGGGCCATTGGAACGTTGAAGCAAATAAAAACAGATACTTCCTCTGGCGCAACAAAATCGTCCCTCTCCTTGCCAAAATTCATAAACCCCGCTGTACATTTTATGATATTCCCCAAATTAAACATCCACCCACTGAGCACACCCTTTCAGTCTCCTCTGATATTCAAGACGCCTTTACCACCTACTTCTTAGATTTCTACAAATCCAAACCATATGACTCTTCGGCCAACTGGTCATTCCTCTGTAATCTTAGGGCCCTATTCCGGCGGACGATTATCGTTCGCATAATCATTAACGATCTCAAACGATCGCTATTGCGAAAGACCTGAAAGGGTTCACTCATTTCCATGGAACGATACTCGTTACTTATGATCGTATTTGCAATCGTACTTTCTTCGCTACTACCGAACGACCGTACGACGTCTTATTCAATGCGAACGAGCAACGATAAAAATAGGTCCAGGTCTTATAAAGCGATCAAGGATTTCTCGTTCGGTCGTTAATCGTTAACTGCATTTCAACCAAACAATTATCGTTTAGATTCGAACAATTTAACGATAATCTGAACGATAATCGTCCGGTGGAATAGGGCCCTTACTCTTCCCAAACTATCATCTGCTGATAGAGAGCTTCTTGATAAGGAGATCTCTGAACCAGAAGTTCGTAAAACAATTAAACGGTTAGCTAATAATAAAACCCCTGGCCCTGATGGTCTATCCGCAGAATACTATAAAATGTTAGGTAGTGAAATTATTCCCCCACTTACTAGACTCCTCAATAACATCTATCAGGGAGGCCCCCACCCGTCAGACTTTTTTGATTCTAGAACAGTATTAATCCCCAAACCCAATGAGGACCCTATACACAATCTCAACCAAGATTATCAAATTTTAACAAAAATTTTAGCAGATAGATTACAACTTCTTCTGGGACCGGATTTCTCAAACACAGACATTCCACCAAGGGTATCCGACACGCGGTGGCCGCTACAGTTCGAGCCCAGTCCCCTCATTCTCCTTCCCACGATGTTATTAGGCTTAGTTGCAGTCAAAGCTTTGGACTTGGTTTCATGGCCCTTCCTGTCCACTTTGTTGAGACATCGAGCATTTGGAGACAAATTCCTCCTGTTTCTGGCCCTTTCTCAACACTCCCATACAATCTTAACTATCAACGGTCATAACATAAGTCCAATAATCTTACACAGAGGCACAAGACAGGGCTGCCCCCTCTCACCCCTCATTTAATTTGTCTATAGACCTGTAGTGGCCCAGAACAGAAGATTTTCCCCTAATTATAAGTCTGTATCTGTATTTATTTATATTCTGACTGTATGTGTTCTGAAAGGAATAACGGCCGCTACAAACTGTTAGTGTTATGTCACCCCCCAGTGTTCAAGTTTGGTATTACTCATATTTCTCATACATCTTGGTTTATTTGTTGGTTAGTAGTGTGATGATGCAACTGGCCTGATGTCATGTGACCTCCCGGCTGCCCTAGTAACAATAACAGCTGTTGAGCTCTGGCTGGGATCATACTGTACTAATACAATAAAATTTTCTTTCAAAAATATTTAGAATCCCAACTGAGCGCCGGGACACACTTTACCCTCTCCTCTCTGGGGAGAGCAAATCTCCTAAAATTAGTGATATTCCCCAAACTGCTCTATATATTCCAGTCCCTGCCACCCTGCCACCCCGCCCCAAGGACATAAAAATCTTAAAAAATCTTTTCCGCAGATTTATCTGGAATAACCATAGACCAAGAATAGGACTTTACATCTTACAACAACATAAATCAAATGGAGGAATCAACTTTCCCAATCTATCTCTCTATAGTCTGGCGACACAGCTACGGGTGGTGGGTGACTGGATAACTGGCTCTTCAGTATATACAGATACAACTCTTGACCAACAGTTCACGCCAAACATATCTCTGGTCAACCTCTTACGCCTACCCCACTCTAAGCTACCCCCAGATGTCAAACGTAACCCGCTTCTGCACACCACTTGGAAAGCCTGGACTAAAAGTAGGCGTATACTCTCCTTAAGCTCTCATTACTCCCTATTATTGACACTAACACATAACCCTACCTTCCAAAATGGCACCTCCCTGCCTATATTCCATAGATGGCATGCAAACGATATCTCTCGTCTGGCACATCTGGTAGACAAGGCCCAGAAACGACCACTCTCCTTCAATGAGCTCCGCCTGCACAACAAGATTGTGGGTCCCCATCCCCCATCTCCAAAGTTATAGTTACATTGTTAAGGTGGTTCGAAACATGTCTGGTGATGACTGGGATGACCCTTTCCTGGCTTTGACACCTTCCAAGCAATTAAACCCTAAGCAAATAACAACCTATTATATGTGACTGACCCGCAAGTATGATTACTCCACCACCACCACAGGAATATCATACTGGACCACAGTGATAGATGACCTCACGGTGGACGATGTCTTACAACCTTTACACACTGCAGTAAAATACTTACCTTCTGCCTTCTTTTGGGAAATGGCTAGAGATTAGCGAACCGGGTTCGAGTCGATCCGAACCTGAACGTTCGGTATTTGATTAGCTGGGGCTGCTGAAGTTGGATTAAAAACCCTAAGGTTGTCTGGAAAACATGGATACAGCCAATGACTATATCCATGATTTCCACATAGCCTTAGGGCTTTATCCAACTTTAGCAGCCACCGCTAATCAAATGCCGAAAGGTCGGGTTCGGATCGACTCGAGCTGCTCCAGGTTCGCTCATCTCTAGAAATGGCTTAGAAAATTACCCATAGAGCCTATGTTTCTCCTCATAGGGGATTCCTTATTGGAAACACAACAGACCACTCCTGCCTGAAGTACAAGGCCCCACACGCTGACCTCTTTCATTGTATATGGGCATGCCCGTCTATACAGGCTTTTTGGAAGGTGGTTGTCACATTTGTCACCACCCGTCTTGGACTTCCCTGCTCCCTCACCCCCCTTTGGTGTATATTCTGCATTCCCATAGAAGAACCCCCAATACGATTAGCCACCGACAAACAATTGCTATTTTATGTCTCTGCTGCAGCCAGTCCATTCTCCATTGCTGGATAGAATCGTCTCCATCAAGAAGGCTCCTTCTTGAGAAGCTAGTTCCTCTCTTTCGTATCGACTGGGTACAGGCCTCTTTACTCAAAGAAAGGATGGTCCAACATTTCTACCTCACATGGTCTAAGTTCCTCACTCTCATCCCACTGCATGTAAGAGACAGACTGAAGCAATGCTTCCGCAATACAACGTGGTATTTAGAACAGAACATTAGTGGTAGAGAGCCGTTCGATTTTCAATGACATCAAGTCTCACTGCTGACCTCATCTCCTTCCCCGAGATGCTGCTCCTCCTCCTTTCCTCCGGGTGCCCAGGGCCTTGATGTATCCCTGATGGATGCTGGGAGTTACTGTTCAGTGCTCTTCCTGCAGGTATGTAGTGATTATATACTGCATCCTACTGCCCCACATCATCAAGTCTGCAGGGGGCAGTGGATCCGACCCACATCATCACACCAGCAGGAGGCAGTGTGTCCTCCCCACATCATCACACCAGCAGGCAGAAGTGTGCCCTCTCCATATCTTCACACCAGCAGGAGGCAGTGTGTTCTCTCCACATAACACCTGCAGGGGGCAGTGTATCCTCCCATCACACCAGCAGGGGGCAGTGTATCCTCCATGTCATCACACCAGAAGGAGGCAGTGTGTTCTCTCCAGATCATCACACTAGCAGGGAGCAGTGTGTCCTTCCATCACACCAGCAGGGGGCATTGTCTCCTCCCACATCATTACACCTGCAGGGGGCAGTGTATCCTCCCCACATCATCACACCAGCAGGGGGCAGTGTATCCTCCCACATCATTACACCAGCAGGGGGCAGTGTATCCTCCCCACATCATCACACCAGCAGGGGGCATTGTCTCCTCCCACATCATTACACCTGCAGGGGGCAGTGTATCCTCCCCACATCATCACACCAGCAGAAGCCAGTGTGTCCTTTTCATTATCACACCAACAGGGGGCAGTGTGTCCTTCCTACTTCATCACAGGTAGAGCACATAGATGACTATCAGGTGCAGCAACAGAGACAGGGATGTCTCTCAGGTACAGCAATGGGACAGGGCTGACTATCAGGTACAGTTATGGGACAGGGCCGACTATAAAGTACACTGTGATATTACAGGCAGCTTAATGACAAGATGGTCTATGAGTTGACATGTTCCTAACCCTTGTAGGGGAACCATTTGTTGTCTGTCAAGTACATTTTTACAGACTCCTCTCCTGTAATAGTGTAAATGCAGAATAATGTTCAATGCTCCCACAGGACTGCTCTATAAGTGTGCTTGTGAGGCGAGAACTCTGGTGTATGTGCTGGAGATCTCGGACAAGGCCCCCGGATATACCAGTACCTATGCTGAAAAAGGTCTGGGCTTGGATTAAGAGCTTTCTAAATTGTGCTTCTTATACAAAATATACTCCTTTTTCACAGTTCTGTACTCTAGAAGGGGCCGTGTCCTGGAAGCATAAAGGCTTGAACACTCACCACTGTACACTGGAGGGTCTTTCAAAACTTTTCTTCAACTCCAAACTGACTTTGAGTTATCACACTCGACCTTTTGTAGATACTTGCAGTAGAGTTTGGGAGAGCGCCCCCAGACATATCATCACATTCACTGATGGATACGGCTCCTAAGGCATCTGATTCCAAGGGTCTGATATCCCTGATCTATCAGCAATGATTGTTACCTTTCACATAGACCAGGCATGTCCAAAGTCCGGCCGGAGGGCCATTTGCGGCCCGCGTTCCGAACTTTTACGGCCCCCCAGGTATCCAGCTTGCTATTATCTGCCTGTGTTATAAAGCATATAGCATGTAGCATGTAAAATGGTCGGCCCTCGCACATGTTCACTTCATCAAATTTGGCACTCTTAAAAAAAAGTTTGGACATGCCTGACATAGACTCTTAGCGAGTAAGTACCAGTGGGAAGAAGATGTGGGCCTGATAACTACTGAGCATAGGGCAGATATATTGGCCTCAACACCCAAACTAGCAGTCTAGCAGTGTAGAATTCTGTACCAAGCTTGTACATTGGCAGATACTGGATTCAGGTGACTGCGGATACTGTTACGGAACCAATCACTAGGATTAATGCTAATGTTCTTTGGAGAAGGGAGGAAGGCTTTGAAAAAATATGAGACCATTTGGGGTCTTCTGATCGACACACCAGGAATCCCCTCTAGATTTCTTCAGCGGTCTCCTATGGAGGCTTTTCTTTTGCTTGCTGATCATAGGAGATCGAGTGTGTGGGAGAGGTTGTCATAGTGAGAATGCTATGTTGGTGCATGCTCACCTTCTCACCGACACGGCCTGACGTCGTAGGGAGCGCTGTGTAGCCCTCTGTTGGTGCATACTTACCTTCTCACGCAGATGGCCTGACGTCTTAGAGAGAACGCTATGTATCCGTCTGTTGGAGCATGCTTACCTTCTCATCGACACGGCCTGATGACGAAGAGAACGCTATGTAACCCTCTGTTGGTGCATGCTCATCTTCTCACGCACACGGCCTGACGTAGTAGAGAACACTGGGTAGTCCTCTTTTGGTACATGCTCATCTTCTCACGCACACGGCCTGACGTAGTAGAGAACACTGGGTAGTCCTCTTTTGGTACATGCTCATCTTCTCACGCACACGGCCTGACGTAGTAGAGAACACTGGGTAGTCCTCTGTTGGTGCATGCTTACCTTCTCACACACATTGCCTGACATTGTAGAGAACGTTATGTAACCCTCTGTTCGTACATGCTTACCTTCTCACGCACACGGCCTGTCATCGTAAAGAACGCTATGTAACCCTCTGTTGGTGCATGCTTACCTACTCACAGACATTGCCTGACGTCGTAGAGAACGCTATGTAGTCCTCTGTTGGTGCATGCTTACCTTCTCACGCACATGGCCTGACGTCATAGAGAGAACGCTATGTATTTTTTGTTGCATACTTACCTTCTAACCGACATTGCCTGATGTCGTAGAGAACGCTATGTAGTCCTCTGTTGGTGCATGCTTACCTTCTCACGCACACGGCCTGACGTCGTAGAGAGCGCTATGTAGTCCTCTGTTGGTGCATGCTTACCTTCTCACGCACATAGCCTGGCGTCATAGAGAGAACACTATGTATTTGTTGGTTCATACTTACCTTCTCACCGACATTGCCTGACGTCATAGAGAACGCTACGTAGTCCTCTGTTGGTGCATGCTTACCTTCTCACGCACATGGCCTGGCGTCATAGAGAGAACGCTATGTATTTGTCTGCTGGAGCATGCTTCCCTTCTCACCACACGGCCTGACGACGTAGAGAATGCTATGTAACCCTCTGTTGGTGCATGCTCACCTTCTCACGCACACGGTCTGACGTAGAGAACACTATGTAACCCTCTGGTGCATGCTTACCTTCTCACGCACAGAGGCTTACGACCTAGAGAACGCTATGTAACCCTCTGTGGGTGCATACTTACTTTCTCACCGACATGGCCTGACGACGTAGCGAACGCTATGTAGTCCTCTGTAGGTGCATACTTACCTCCTCACGCACATGGCCTGATGTTGTAGAGAACACTATGTAACCCTTTGTTGGTGCATGCTTACCTTCTCAAGCAGGAATGTAGCTAATGTCTCTTGGGGCCTGGTGCAAGAGGTCAACTTAAGCCCCCCCCCCTTCCTCGACCATGCGATGACACCGCTCAGACTCTGACTGTTGCCCTGATCCACTCCCGTCTTGACTACTGTGACTCCCTACTAATCGGTCTTCCTTTCTCTAAGCTCTCCCCTCTCCAGTCTATCCTCAACACAGCAGCCAGACTGATCATCCTCTCCAGACGTTATTCTGATGTCTCCCCCCTGTGCCAGTCACTGCACTAGTTACCCATTAAAAATAGAACACATTTTAAACTCCTCACCCTCACCCATAAAGCTCTCCTCAACTCTGCCCTCCATACATCTCCTCCCTCATCTCCACAACTCTGCCCCTCCATACATCTCCTCCCTCATCTCCACAACTCTGCCCTCCATACATCTCCTCCCTCATCTCCACAACTCTGCCCCTCCATACATCTCCTCCCTCATCTCCACAACTCTGCCCTCCATACATCTCCTCCCTCATCTCCACAACTCTGCCCTCCCCCATACATCTCCTCCCTCATCTACACAACTCTGCCCTCCATACATCTCCTCCCTCATCTACACAACTCTGCCCTCCATACATCTCCTCATCTCCACAACTCTGCCCTCCATACATCTCCTCCCTCATCTCCACAACTCTGCCCTCCATACATCTCCTCCCTTATGTCCACAACTCTGCCCTCCATACATCTCCTCCCTCATGTCCACAACTCTGCCCTCCATACATCTCCTCCCTCATCTCCACAACTCTGCCCTCCATACATCTCCTCATCTCCACAACTCTGCCCTCCATACATCTCCTCATCTCCACAACTCTGCCCCTCCATATATCTCCTCCCTCATCTCCACAACTCTGCCCTCCATACATCTCCTCATCTCCACAACTCTGCCCTCCATACATCTCCTTATCTCCACAGCTCTGCTCCTCCATACATCTCCTCCCTCATCTCCACAACTCTGCCCTCCATACATCTCCTCCCTCATCTCCACAACTCTGCCCTCCATACATCTCCTCATCTCCACAACTCTGCCCTCCATACATCTCCTCATCTCCACAACTCTGCCCCTCCATACATCTCCTCATCTCCACAACTCTGCCCCTCCATACATCTCATCTCCACAACTCTGCCCTCCATACATCTCCTTCCTCATCTCCACAACTCTGCCCTCCATACATCTTTTCCCTCATCTCCACAACTCTGCCCTCCATACATCTCCTCCCTCATCTCCTCAACTCTGCCCTCCATACATCTCCTTCCTCATCTCCACAACTCTGCCCTCCATACATCTCCTCCCTCATCTCCACAACTCTGCCCTCCATACATCTCCTCCCTTATCTCCACAACTCTGCCCTCCATACATCTCCTCATCTCCACAACTCTGCCCTCCATACATCTCCTCCCTCATCTCCACAACTCTGCCCTCCCCCATACATCTCCTCCCTCATCTCCACAACTCTGCCCTCCATACATCTCCTCATCTCCACAACTCTGCCCTCCATACATCTCCTTATCTCCACAGCTCTGCTCCTCCATACATCTCCTCCCTCATCTCCACAACTCTGCCCTCCATACATCTCCTCCCTCATCTCCACAACTCTGCCCTCCATACATCTCCTCCCTCATCTCCACAACTCTGCTCTCCATACATCTCCTCCCTCATCTCCACAACTCTGCCCTCCATACATCTCCTCCCTCATCTCCACAACTCTGCCCTCCATACATCTCCTCCCTCATCTCCTCAACTCTGCCCTCCATACATCTCCTTCCTCATCTCCACAACTCTGCCCTCCATACATCTCCTCCCTCATCTCCACAACTCTGTCCTCCATACATCTCCTCCCTCATCTCCACAACTCTGCCCCCCATACATCTCCTCCCTCATCTCCACAACTCTGCCCTCCATACATCTCCTCATCTCCATAACTCTGCCCCCCCCATACATCTCCTCATCTCCACAACTCTGCCCTCCATACATCTCCTCCCTCATCTCCACAACTCTGCCCCCCCATACATCTCCTCCCTCATCTCCACAACTCTGCCCTCCATAAATCTCCTCATCTCCACAACTCTGCCCCTCCATACATCTCCTCCCTCATCTCCACAACTCTGCCCGCCCATACATCTCCTCCCTCATCTCCACAACTCTGCCCTCCATACATCTCCTTCCTCATCTCCACAACTCTGCCCTCCATACATCTCCTCCCTCATCTCCACAACTCTGCCCCTCCATACATCTCCTCATCTCCACAACTCTGCCCTCCATACATCTCCTCATCTCCACAACTCTGCCCCCCATACATCTCCTCCCTCATCTCCACAACTCTGCCCTCCATACATCTCCTCCCTCATCTCCACAACTCTGCCCTCCATACATCTCCTCCCTCATCTCCACAACTCTGCCCCTCCATACATCTCCTCATCTCCATAACTCTGCCCCCCATACATCTCCTCATCTCCACAACTCTACCCTCCATACATCTCCTCATCTCCACAACTCTGCCCTCCATACATCTCCTCCCTCATCTCCACAACTCTGCCCCCTATACATCTCCTCCCTCATCTCCACAACTCTGCCCTCCATACATCTCCTCCCTCATCTCCACAACTCTGCCCCCCATACATCTCCTCCCTCATTACTACAACTCTGCCCTCCATACATCTCCTCCCTCATCTCCACAACTCTGCCCTCCCCATACATCTCCTCCCTCATCTCCACAACTCTGCCCTCCATACATCTCCTCCCTCATCTCCACAACTCTCCCCCTCCATACATCTCCTCATCTCCACAACTCTGCCCTCCATACATCTCCTTCCTCATCTCCACAACTCTGCCCTCCATACATCTCCTCCCTCATCTCCACAACTCTGCCCTCCATACATCTCCTCCCTCATCTCCACAACTCTCCCCCTCCATACATCTCCTCATCTCCACAACTCTGCCCTCCATACATCTCCTTCCTCATTTCCACAACTCTCCCCCTCCATACATCTCCTCATCTCCACAACTCTGCTCTCCATACATCTCCTTCCTCATTTCCACAACTCTCCCCCTCCATACATCTCCTCATCTCCACAACTCTGCCCTCCATACATCTCCTCATCTCCACAACTCTGCCCTCCATACATCTCCTCCCTCATCTCCACATCTCTGCCCTCCATACATCTCCTCCCTCATCTCCACAACTCTGCCCTCCATACATCTCCTTCCTCATCTCCACAACTCTGCCCCTCCATACATCTCCCTCATCTCCACAACTCTGCCCTCCCCATACATCTCCTCCCTCATCTCCACAACTCTGCCCCTCCATACATCTCCTCATCTCCACAACTCTGCCCTCCATACATCTCCTCCCTCATCTCCACAACTCTGCCCTCCATACATCTCCTCCGTCATCTCCACAACTCTGCCCTCCATACATCTCCTCCGTCATCTCCACAACTCTGCCCTCCATACATCTCCTCCGTCATCTCCACAACTCTGCCCCTCCGTCCATCTCCTCCGTCATCTCCACAACTCTGCCCCTCCATACATCTCCTCCCTCATCTCCACAACTCTGCCCTCCATACATCTCCTCATCTCCACAACTCTGCCCCTCCATACATCTCCTCATCTCCACAACTCTGCCCCTCCATACATCTCCTCCCTCATCTCCACAACTCTGCCCTCCATACATCTCCTCCCTCATCTCCACAACTCTGCCCTCCATACATCTCCTCCCTCATCTCCACAACTCTGCCCTCCATACATCTAATCTCCACAACTCTGCCCTCCCCCATACATCTCCTCCCTCATCTCCACAACTCTGCCCCCCATACATCTCCTCCCTCATCTCCACAACTCTGCCCCTCCATACATCTCCTCCCTCATCTCCACAACTCTGCCCTCCATACATCTCCTCCCTCATCTCCACAACTCTGCCCTCCATACATCTCCTCCCTCATCTCCACAACTCTGTCCCCCATACATCTCCTCATCTCCACAACTCTGCCCCCCATACATCTCCTCCCTCATCTCCACAACTCTGCCCCTCCATACTTCTCCTCCCTCATCTCCACAACTCTGCCCCTCCATACATCTCCTCATCTCCACAACTCTGCCCTCCATACATCTCCTCCCTCATCTCCACAACTCTGCCCTCCATACATCTAATCTCCACAACTCTGCCCTCCCCCATACATCTCCTCCCTCATCTCCACAACTCTGCCCCCCATACATCTCCTCCCTCATCTCCACAACTCTGCCCCCCCATACATCTCCACAACTCTGCCCTCCATACATCTCCTCCGTCATCTCCACAACTCTGCCCCTCCGTCCATCTCCTCCGTCATCTCCACAACTCTGCCCCTCCATACATCTCCTCCCTCATCTCCACAACTCTGCCCTCCATACATCTCCTCATCTCCACAACTCTGCCCCTCCATACATCTCCTCATCTCCACAACTCTGCCCCTCCATACATCTCCTCCCTCATCTCCACAACTCTGCCCTCCATACATCTCCTCCCTCATCTCCACAACTCTGCCCTCCATACATCTCCTCCCTCATCTCCACAACTCTGCCCTCCATACATCTAATCTCCACAACTCTGCCCTCCCCCATACATCTCCTCCCTCATCTCCACAACTCTGCCCCCCATACATCTCCTCCCTCATCTCCACAACTCTGCCCCTCCATACATCTCCTCCCTCATCTCCACAACTCTGCCCTCCATACATCTCCTCCCTCATCTCCACAACTCTGCCCCCCATACATCTCCTCCCTCATCTCCACCTACCATCCTTCCCGTGCTCTGCGTTCTACTAATGACCTCACACTAACCTCTTCTTTAATCAGCACTTCTCACTCCTGCCTCCAAGGCTTCTTTCGTGCTGCACCAGTTCTCTGGAACGCCCTACCGAAAGAGACTTATTTCCAACATCCCCAGTTTCAAGCGCCCCCTATAGACCCATCTCTCCAGGCTTATAACATTTCGGAATCTCGTCTTCCTTTGCTCTCCCCTCTCCATCCTCTCTATAACTTCTTCGGTGCCATCTACACTTTATTTGTTATCTGAGCTCAGAAAATGGCTTGTGATTGGCTCGCCCAGTCACCTATAGGCACTTAGAGATTCCATGTACAATGACTGGATCATTGACAAATAAAGCCCTTGTTGCCTCTCGTGTCCCCCCCAGTCCTCCTAGTCTGTACGCTCTCGTGTCCCCCCCAGTCCTCCTAGTCTGTACGCTCTCGTGTTACTCCCAGTGCTCCTAGTCTGTACGCTCTCGTGTCCCCCCCAGTCCCCCTAGTCTGTACGCTCTCGTGTCACCCCCCAGTCCTCCTAGTCTGTACGCTCTTGTGTTCCCCCCCAGTCCTCCTAGTCTGTACACTCTCGTGTCCCCCCAGTGCTCCTAGTCTGTACGCTCTCGTGTCCCCCCCAGTCCCCCTAGTCTGTACGCTCTCGTGTTACTCCCAGTCCTCCTTGTCTGTACGCTCTCGTGTCCCCCCCAGTCCTCCTAGTCTGTACGCTCTCGTGTCACCCCCCAGTCCTCCTAGTCTGTACGCTCTCGTGTCACCCCCCCAGTCCTCCTAGTCTGTACGCTCTCGTGTCACCCCCCAGTCCTCCTAGTCTGTACGCTCTCGTGTTACTCCCAGTCCTCCTTGTCTGTACGCTCTCGTGTTACTCCCAGTGCTCCTAGTCTGTACGCTCTCGTGTCACCCCCCAGTCCTCCTAGTCTGTACGCTCTCGTGTTACTCCCAGTCCTCCTAGTCTGTACGCTCTCGTGTTACTCCCAGTCCTCCTAGTCTGTACGCTCTCGTGTCCTCCCCCCAGTCCTCCTAGTCTGTACGCTCTCGTGTTACTCCCAGTCCTCCTAGTCTGTACGCTCTCGTGTCACCCCCTAGTCCTCCTAGTCTGTACGCTCTTGTGTTACTCCCAGTCCTCCTTGTCTGTACGCTCTCGTGTCACCCCCAGTCCTCCTAGTCTGTACGCTCTCGTGTTACTCCCAGTGCTCCTAGTCTGTACGCTCTCGTGTCACCCCCCAGTCCTCCTAGTCTGTACGCTCTCGTGTCACCCCCCCAGTCCTCCTAGTCTGTGCGCTCTCATGTTACTCCCAGTCCTCCTAGTCTGTACGCTCTCGTGTTACTCCCAGTGCTCCTAGTCTGTACGCTCTCGTGTCACCCCCCAGTCCTCCTAGTCTGTACGCTCTCGTGTCACCCCCCCCAGTCCTCCTAGTCTGTACGCTCTCGTGTTACTCCCAGTCCTCCTAGTCTGTACGCTCTCGTGTCACCCCCCAGTCCTCCTAGTCTGTACGCTCTCGTGTCACCCCCCCAGTCCTCCTAGTCTGTACGCTCTCGTGTTACTCCCAGTCCTCCTAGTCTGTACGCTCTCGTGTTACTCCCAGTCCTCCTAGTCTGTACGCTCTCGTGTCACCCCCCAGTCCTCCTAGTCTGTACGCTCTCGTGTCATCCCCCAGTCCTCCTAGTCTGTACGCTCTCGTGTCATCCCCCAGTCCTCCTAGTCTGTACGCTCTCGTGTCATCCCCCAGTCCTCCTAGTCTGTACGCTCTCGTGTCACCCCCCAGTCCTCCTAGTCTGTACGCTCTCGTTACTCCCAGTCCTCCTAGTCTGTACGCTCTCGTGTTACTCCCAGTCCTCCTAGTCTGTACGCTCTCGTGTTACTCCCAGTCCTCCTAGTCTGTACGCTCTCGTGTCACCCCCCAGTCCTCCTAGTCTGTACGCTCTCGTTACTCCCAGTCCTCCTAGTCTGTACGCTCTCGTGTCCCCCCCCAGTCCTCCTAGTCTGTACGCTCTCGTTACTCCCAGTCCTCCTAGTCTGTACGCTCTCGTGTCACCCCCCAGTCCTCCTAGTCTGTACGCTCTCGTGTCACCCCCCCCAGTCCTCCCAGTCTGTACGCTCTCGTGTTACTCCCAGTCCTCCTAGTCTGTACGCTCTCGTGTTACTCCCAGTCTGTACGCTCTCGTGTTACTCCCAGTCCTCCTAGTCTGTACGCTCTCGTGTCACCCCCCAGTCCTCCTAGTCTGTACGCTCTCGTGTCATCCCCCAGTCCTCCTAGTCTGTACGCTCTCGTGTCATCCCCCAGTCCTCCTAGTCTGTAAGCTCCTGTGTCCCCCCAGTCCTCCTAGTCTGTACGCTCCTGTGTCCCCCCAGTCCTCCTAGTCTGTACGCTCTCGTGTCCCCCCCAGTCCTCCTAGTCTGTACGCTCTCGTGTTACTCCCCCCAGTCCTCCTAGTCTGTACGCTCTCGTGTTACTCCCAGTCCTCCTAGTCTGTACGCTCGCGTGTTACTCCCAGTCCTCCTAGTCTGTACGCTCTCGTGTCACCCCCCAGTCCTCCTAGTCTGTACGCTCTCGTGTCCCCCCCAGTCCTCCTAGTCTGTACGCTCTCGTGTTACTCCCAGTCCTCCTAGTCTGTACGCTCTCGTGTTTTCCCAAAGGTCTTGGGGATCTTCAAGATGTGTTTTGGAAAAATTGAGACGAGCTTTAATGTTCTTTTTGCTCAGGTTTTCTTTTTGGAGCTCTGCCATGCCGGCCATTTTCTCCCAGTCTTTTTCTGATGGTGGAGGCATGAACTCTGACCTTAACTGAGGCAAGTGAGGCCTGCAGTTCTTTGGACGTTGTTGTGGGGTCTTTTATGACCTCTTGGATGAGTCGTGGCTGTGCTCTTGGGGTAATTTTGGGCGGCCGGCCACTCCTGGGAAGGTTTACCACTGTTCCATGGCTTCTCCATTTGTGGATAATGGCGATCACTGGGGTTCGCTGGATTCCCAAAGCTTTGGAGATGGCTTTATAACCCTTTCCAGACTGATCGATCTCAATGACTTTCTCAATTGTTCCTGGATTTCTTGGGATCTCGGCATGACGTGGAGCTTGTTACTGTGTCAGGCAGCTCCTATAAATGATTGGTTGAGAACAGGTGTGGCAATAATCAGGCCTGGGTGTGGTTAGAGAGAACTCAGGTGCGAGTAACCACAGGTATAGTGGGTTATAACAAGGGGGCAATCACTTTCTCACACAGGGCCATGAGGGGTTGGATTATTTTCTCCTTTAACAAACACCTTCATTTACCAATTGCATTTTGTGTTACTTGTGTTGTCCTTGACTATTGTTTAAATTGGTTTGATGTTCCGAATGTGACAAACATGGAAAAAAACAGGAAGAGAGGAAGGGGGCAAATACTTTTTCCCACCACTGTTTATATATATATATATATATATATATATATATATATGTACGTGTGTATGTCTGTGTTCTTCTCTCCGACAGTCATGCTTGCTATTGCTCAGCCCTATTAGAGCTTAGATTTAATAAGTTGCTTCCTTGTAGTCTTATAGAGCTTATACTTCAGAACGGACCGAGCGTTACCATTGTGTACAGTGAGACTAGGTTGGGTGCTGGGATATAGTGAGATCTCCATTATAGGCCCCTATTGCCTGATAAGTATAGCTGGTGGCAGCATATAATCTATGACATATTGGGGTGTGGAGAACCTATGTGACTAATCTAGCATCATCCTATCATGCAGAGGGGGTTGTATATAGATGGATGGATGTGGCAGACTGGATAGTGGTTATCACCCCGGTGATGTGACCTGAGAGCAGCAATCATCACATAGTGATAGACACATAGTGGGATCAGGTACAGAAACAGGGGGACAGGGCCGACTATCAGGTACAGTAACCAGGAATAGGGATGACTATCAGGTACAATTACAGATCACATTATGGTGAGTGGCACCCAGGGAGATGACATATATATTTTTATTCCTGATGTGGAAAAAAAGTGGTTCAAAACAGAGGATCAGAGCACACACATTCCCGCAGCCACCGCTTATCACAGACAGAACAGGAAGTTGGGCCTAGTGGCCAGTCTAAAAACTGCAACAGATTAGGAATTAATTTTATTAAATGGTAAAATAGAAAAAAAAAAAAAAAGACATCACCAAAAATTCTTAAAAAATGTTGAACAAACTTGATTGAAACCATAGGGTATTTCCTGATGACACTGTCCCTTTAAGAGCATACACTATTTACTATATGCAGACAGATCAGTTATTGACATTAAATAATATAAAGAATGACAGAAAAAAAAACAGTACCATGAGGGAAGCCATCCGAGAGAGAGAGATCACACCCAAGAGAGAGAGAGATCACACCCGAGAGAGAGAGATCACACCCGAGAGAGAGAGATCACACCCGAGAGAGAGAGGTCACACCCGAGAGAGATCACACCCGAGAGAGAGAGATCACACCCGAGAGAGAGAGATCACACCCGAGAGAGAGAGATCACACCCGAGAGAGAGAGATCACACCCGAGAGAGAGAGGTCACCCCCGAGAGAGATCACACCCGAGAGAGAGAGATCACACCCGAGAGAGAGAGATCACACCCGAGAGAGAGAGATCACACCCGAGAGAGAGAGATCACACCCGAGAGAGAGAGATCACACCCGAGAGAGAGAGATCACACCCGAGAGAGAGAGATCACACCCGAGAGAGAGAGATCACACCCGAGAGAGAGAGATCACACCCGAGAGAGAGAGATCACACCCGAGAGAGATCACACCCGAGAGAGATCACACCCGAGAGAGAGATCACAACCGAGAGAGAGATCACAACCGAGAGAGAGATCACACCCGAGAGAGAAGTCACACTCGAGAGAGAGAGGTCACACCCGAGAGAGAGAGGTCACACCCGAGAGAGAGAGATCACACCCGAGAGAGAGAGAGGTCACACCCGAGAGAGAGAGGTCACACCCGAGAGAGAGATCACACCCGAGAGAGAGATCACACCCGAGAGAGAAGTCACACTCGAGAGAGATCACACCCGAGAGAGAGAGATCACACCCGAGAGAGAGAGATCACACCCGAGAGAGAGAGATCACACCCGAGAGAGAGAGATCACACCCGAGAGAGAGAGATCACACCCGAGAGAGAGAGGTCACACCCGAGAGAGAGAGGTCACACCCGAGAGAGAGAGGTCACACCCGAGAGAGAGGTCACACCCGAGAGAGAGGTCACACCCGAGAGAGAGGTCACACCCGAGAGAGAGGTCACACCCGAGAGAGAGATCACACCCGAGAGAGAGAGGTCACAACCGAGAGAGAGGTCACAACCGAGAGAGAGGTCACACCCGAGAGAGAGAGGTCACACCCGAGAGAGATCACACCCGAGAGAGAAGTCACACCCGAGAGAGAGAGAGAGAGAGGTCACAACCGAGAGAGAGATCACACCCAAGAGAGAGATCACACCCAAGAGAGAGGTCACACCCGAGAGAGAGATCACACCCGAGAGAGAGGTCACACCCGAGAGAAAGATCACACCCGAGAGAGGTCACACCCGAGAGAGAGGTCACACCCGAGAGAGAGAGGTCACACCCGAAAGAGAGAGAGATCACACCCGAGAGAGAGAGGTCACACCCGAGAGAGAGAGGTCACACCCGAGAGAGAGATCACACCCGAGAGAGAGAAAGATCACACCCGAGAGAGAGAAAGATCACACCCGAGAGAGAGAAAGATCACACCCGAGAGAGGTCACACCCGAGAGAGAGATCACACCCGAGAGAGAGAGGTCACACCCGAAAGAGAGAGAGATCACACCCGAGAGAGAGAGGTCACACCCGAGAGAGAAGTCACACCCGAGAGAGAGATCACACCCGAGAGAGAGAAGTCACACCCGAGAGAGAGAAGTCACACCCGAGAGAGAGAAGTCACACCCGAGAGAGAGATCACACCCGAGAGATAGATCACACCCGAGAGAGAGATCACACCCGAGAGAGAGAAGTCACACCCGAGAGAGAGATCACACCCGAGAGAGAGATCACACCCGAGAGAGAGATCACACCCGAGAGAGAAGTCACACCCGAGAGAAGCATTACACGCGTGTCCATCATTTATTACATTATTTCTCAGGTATTACAATTATCAGTCAAGACCCAGAGCTAGATGGAGGAAACCGGAGAAATCCCACACAGTGTACCCCTCACAGAACAGAGAGTGCCCCTCACAGAACAGAGAGTGCCCCTCACACAGCAGAGCGCCCCTCACACAGCAGAGAGCGCCCCTCACACAGCAGAGAGCCCCTCACACAGCAGAGAGCCCCTCACACAGCAGAGAGCCCCTCACACAGCAGAGAGCGCCCCTCACACAGCAGAGAGCGCCCCTCACACAGCAGAGTGCGCCCCTCACACAGCAGAGAGCGCTCCTCACACAGCAGAGAGTGCCCCTCACACAGGAGAGAGTGCCCCTCACACAGCAGAGAGCGCCCCTCACTGCATCCACACAGCAACCAATCACAGCTCAGGTTTCTGCTCTGGTAAAATGAAAGCTGATCTGTGATTGGCTGCTGTGGGCAGTTTACACCTGTGGATATTTCGCGCCCTTTGATAAATCTGTGTGTACAGGCCATAAACATGGCTCCTCTCCCATCCAAATTCTCATGTGATTATTTCTAAAGCTCCTCCCACAATTAGAAGATAGCGTCTATCATATGTGACTTAACTGATGATTCTTGAGTTTGTCTTTAGTAATAAAACACTTCTCACATTCTGAACATGGATATGGCTTCTCGCCAGTATGAATTCTCTCATGTCTAACAAGATGTGATTTATCTCTAAAACATTTTCCACATTCTAAACATGAATACGGTTTTTCTCCTGTATGAATTTTCTGATGTCTAATAAGGTTTGATTTTTCTTGGAAACTTTTCCAACATTCTGAACATGAAAACTGCTTCTTTCTTGTGTGTAATTTCTCATGTGCAACAAGATTTAATGCATCTCCAAAACACTTCCCACATTCTGAACATGAAAATGGTTTCTCTCCTGTATGACTTTTCTCATGTTTAACAAGAACAGATTTCACTGTAAAACATTTCCCACATTCTGAACATGTAAATGGTCTCACTCCTGTGTGAATTCTCTGATGATCTTTGAGTCTGCCTTTAGTAATAAAACTTTTCCCACAATCTGAACAGGGAAATGGCTTCTTTGTTGTGTGACTTCTCTCGTGTCTAACAAGACTTGATTTATCTATAAAACGTTTCCCACATTCTGAACAAGGATATGGCTTCTCTCCTGTGTGAATTCTCTCATGTCTAACAAGATCTGATTTATTTATAAAACATTTCCCACATTCAGAGCATGAAAACTGCTTCTCTCCTGTGTGAACTCTCTCATGTCTAAGAAGGCTTGAAAGCTCTGTAAAACATTTCCCACATTCTGAACATGTAAATGGCTTCTCTCCTGTGTGACTTCTGTAATGACCCAAGAGTCTGCTTCTAGTAATAAAACATTTTCCACACTCTGAACATGAATACGGTTTCTCTCCTGTGTGACTTTTCTCATGTCTAATAAGATGCGATTTGTCCGTAAAACATTTCCCACATTCTAAACATGAAAACTGCTTCTCTCCTCTGTGAATTCGCTCATGTCTAACAAGATGGGATTTTTCTATAAAGCATTTCCCACATTCCGAGCAGGGAAATAATTTCTCTCTTGTGTGAAGTCTCTCATGAACCCTGAGTTTGTGTTTCGTAATGAAACTTTTTCCACATTCTGAACATGAATATGGCTTTTCCCCAGTGTGAACTCTTTCATGTTTAATGAGATTTGCTTTTTCTCTAAAACATCTGCCACATTCTGAACATGAATATGGCTTCTCTCCTGTGTGACTTGTGGCATGTTTTATAAGACTTGATTTTGATGTAAAACATTTTTCACATTCTGGACATGAATACAGCTTTGCTCCTGTGTGATATTGCAGATGCTTAACAAAATCTCCTTTGTGGGCAAAACATCTCCCACCCTGGGCGCCTGAATGTGGCTTCTCCCCTCCTAGAATTCTGTCATGTGCAAATAGACCAGAACTTCTTGTCAACTCTTCACCACGTTCATGTCTTTCAGACCTCCGAGCCCCGTCCAGACCCGTCCCTGTGGTGACCATGTGTGATGGCTGAGGAGGAGGATAAGATAGCTCTGTCCCTGTGGTGACCATGTGTGATGGCTGAGGAGGAGGATAAGATAGCTCTGTCCCTGTGGTGACCATGTGTGATGGCTGAGGAGGAGGATAAGATAGCTCTGTCCCTGTGGTGACCATGTGTGATGGCTGAGGAGGAGGATAAGATAGCTCTGTCCCTGTGGTGACCATGTGTGATGGCTGAGGAGGAGGATAAGATAGCTCTGTCCCTGTGGTGACCATGTGTGATGGCTGAGGAGGAGGATAGGACAGCCGTGTCCTGTCCGGTCCTAGATGGCTGGATACGGAGGAGTGCAGCAGGACACCTTCATCTTCCTCAGTACAATTCCTTGACACCATGACGCTTCCCTCAGGGTCCTTGCTGGGATTCCCTGTTAGGATTAGTAATAGATTTATTGTTCCTCTTCTTGTGGAAACACGGACACCAAACCGGCCCCAGGAGGAGGAGAAGTCTACGGTTATGTTTACATCACGCTTATTGGCCCCACGTCGGGAATCGGGACTCCATCCTGCCCATCCAAGTCACTGGGGCTGTCGGCCGCACATCAGCTTCCTTTTACCATAGATTCCCGACGTGGGGCCGAAAACGTGATCTGAACAAAGCCTAAGGCAGCCGCTCGTACTATTCACAAAACACATTCCTGACTCTGTCCCTAAAAACTCCATCGGGACATTTATCAGGACTGTCCCACCCCCCCCCCCCCCCCCGTACTGTGCCCCCTGTACTGCTGCCCCTCTGCTCCCCCCCCCTGTACTGCTGCCCCCTCTGCCCCCCCCCAGTACTGTGCCCCCTCTGCTCCCCCCGTACTGCGCCCCCTGTACTGCGCCCCCTCTGCTCCCCCCCCCGTACTGCGCCCCCTCTGCTATCCCCCTGTACTGCTGCCCCTCTGCTCCCCCCCGTACTGCGCCCCCTCTGCTATCTCCCCGTACTGCGCCCCCTCTGCTCCCCCCCCCGTACTGCGCCCCCTCTGCTATCCCCCTGTACTGCTGCCCCTCTGCTCCCCCCCCGTACTGCGCCCCCTCTGCTATCCCCCCGTACTGCTGCCCCCTCTGCTCCCCCCCCGTACTGCGCCCCCTCTGCTCCCCCCCTACTGCTGCCCCTCTGCTATCCCCCCGTACTGCTGCCCCTCTGCTCCCCCCCCCGTACTGCGCCCCCTCTGCTCCCCCCCCGTACTGCACCCCCTCTGCTACCCCCCCCGTACTGCTGCCCCTCTGCTCCCCCCCTCGTACTGCTGCCCCTCTGCTCCCCCCCTACTGCTGCCCCTCTGCTATCCCCCCCCGTACTGCTGCCCCTCTGCTCCCCCCCCCGTACTGCGCCCCCTCTGCTCCCCCCCCCCGTACTGCTGCCCCTCTGCTCCCCCCCTACTGCTGCCCCTCTGCTATCCCCCCCCGTACTGCTGCCCCTCTCTGCTATCCCCCCCCGTACTGCTGCCCCTCTGCTCCCCCCCCCGTACTGCTGCCCCCTCTGCTATCCCCCTGTACTGCGCCCCCTCTGCTCCCCCCCGTACTGCTGCCCCTCTGCTCCCCCCCTACTGCTGCCCCTCTGCTATCCCCCCGTACTGCTGCCCCTCTGCTCCCCCCCCCCCCCGTACTGCGCCCCCTCTGCTATCCCCCTGTACTGCGCCCCCTCTGCTATCCCCCTGTACTGCGCCCCCTCTGCTATCCCCCTGTACTGCGCCCCCTCTGCTATCCCCCTGTACTGCACCCCCTCTGCTATCCCCCTGTACTGCGCCCCCTCTGCTATCCCCCTGTACTGCGCCCCCTCTGCTATCCCCCTGTACTGCGCCCCCTCTGTACTGCACTACTGCACCCTCTGCTATCCCCCCGTACTGCGCCCCCTCTGCTATCCCCCCATACTGCGCCCGCTGGGCTCCTAACCCCCCCCCCCCCCCCCCCCGGATATACTAAGAGGAGAACTCGTATGAAGCAACACCTCATCCCCCCACCATACTGCTCCCCCTCTGCCCCCCATTAGGTGAGCGGGGGTTGGGGCTGGCAGACACCCGAAGCACAGAATGATAAATGTGTAATTTGTATCAGAGGGGCCCCGACCGGATCCGTCCTGGGGCTACAGACATTTCTTCAGATCCCAGACCGTGTATGTCCCCTCCCCCACTATACTGCACTATACATATATACACAGGGGGGGGGGGGGGTTACTGTAATGTAGCTGTAAGGTGGAGCCCCCCCTTATATCCCTGCCCCCCCTCACTATACTGCACTATACATATATACACAGGGGGGGGGGGGGTGTTACTGTAATGTAGCTGTAAGGTGGAGCCCCCCCTCATATCCCTGCCCCTCCTCACTATACTGCACTATACATATATACACAGGGGGGGGGTTACTGTAATGTAGCTGTAAGGTGGAGCCCCCCCTTATATCCCTGCCCCCCCTCACTATACTGCACTATACATATATACACAGGGGGGGGGTTACTGTAATGTAGCTGTAAGGTGGAGCCCCCCCTTATATCCCTGCCCCCCTCACTATACTGCACTATACATATATACACAGGGGGGGGGGGGGGGTTACTGTAATGTAGCTGTAAGGTGGAGCCCCCCCTTATATCCCTGCCCCCCCTCACTATACTGCACTATACATATATACACAGGGGTGGGGGTACTGTAATGTAGCTGTAAGGTGGAGCCCCCCCTTATATCCCTGTGCCCCCCCTCACTATACTGCACTATACATATATACACAGGGGGGGGGTGTTACTGTAATGTAGCTGTAAGGTGGAGCCCCCCCTTATATCCCTGCCCCCCTCACTATACTGCACTATACATATATACACAGGGGGGTGTTACTGTAATGTAGCTGTAAGGTGGAGCCCCCCCTCATATCCCTGCCCCCCCTCACTATACTGCACTATACATATATACACAGGGGGGGGGGTTACTGTAATGTAGCTGTAAGGTGGAGCCCCCCCTTATATCCCTGCCCCCCCTCACTATACTGCACTATACATATATACACAGGGGGGGGGGTACTGTAATGTAGCTGTAAGGTGGAGCCCCCCCTTATATCCCTGTGCCCCCCCCTCACTATACTGCACTATACATATATACACAGGGGGGGGGGGGGGTTACTGTAATGTAGCTGTAAGGTGGAGCCCCCCCTTATATCCCTGCCCCCCTCACTATACTGCACTATACATATATACACGGGGGGGGAGGGTGTTACTGTAATGTAGCTGTAAGGTGGAGCCCCCCCTTATATCCCTGTGCCCCCCCCCCTCACTATACTGCACTATACATATATACACAGGGGGGGGGGGGGGTTACTGTAATGTAGCTGTAAGGTGGAGCCCCCCCTTATATCCCTGCCCCCCCCTCACTATACTGCACTATACATATATACACAGGGGGGGGGGGGGTTACTGTAATGTAGCTGTAAGGTGGAGCCCCCCCTTATATCCCTGCCCCCCCCTCACTATACTGCACTATACATATATACACAGGGGGGGGGGGTTACTGTAATGTAGCTGTAAGGTGGAGCCCCCCCTTATATCCCTGCCCCCCTCATTATACTGCACTATACATATATACACAGGGGGGGGGGGGGTTACTGTAATGTAGCTGTAAGGTGGAGCCCCCCCTTATATCCCTGTGCCCCCCCCTCACTATACTGCACTATACATATATACACAGGGGGGGGGGGTTACTGTAATGTAGCTGTAAGGTGGAGCCCTCCCTTATATCCCTGTGTAACTCCATCCTCCCCTACCTGGTATAGCAGCTCCCGGCATCTCCTCCTCCTTCACCTCACTCATACACCGGGGATCGCCCCTCATCCTCTCTTCTTCTGCTTCATCCTCCACTTTAATATTGTGACTTCCCTCTGGACAGTCCTGGGAATACAGAGGACAGGGATTCCTGTCACTGCCTCCATCTGTAGGGAACACACAGGGAGACAATCCATTATACACTGCTACATGTCATCAGGAGGAGGAGGAGGAGAGGAGGATGGGAGGAGGAGGAGAGGAGGATGGGAGGAGGAGGAGGATGCGGGGAGGAGGAGGAGGATGCGGGGAGGAGGAGGAGGATGGGAGGAGGAGGATGGGAGGAGGAGGAGGATGCGGGGAGGAGGAGGAGGATGCGGGGAGGAGGAGGAGGATGCGGGGAGGAGGAGGAGGATGCGGGGAGGAGGAGGAGGATGCGGGGAGGAGGAGGATGGGAGGAGGAGGAGGAGGAGGAGGAGAAGAGGATGGGAGGAGGAGCCTAGGAGGAGGGGAAGGAGGAGGATGGGAGGGAGGAGGAGGGGAGGAGGAGGAGGGGAGGAGGAGGATGGGAGGAGGAGTGGAGGAGGAGGATGGAGAGGAGGAGGAGGATGGGAAGGAGGAGGAGGGGAGGAGGAGGATGTAGGGGCCCCTCCCCCCTGCTCTCTAGCATCAGGAAGGTCTCCTCTTACCTTGTGCTGTGAGGCCGGGCGGCTGATCCTCCATCATGAGCGGCTGCTCCCCCCGGTACAGATCCTTGTGTCCTTCTACATACTCCCACTCCTCCATGGAGAAATAGACGGCCACATCCTGACACCTTATAGGAACCTGACACACACAATGATCACACAGTCATCCCCCCCAGCCTGCTGCCTCCTGGATTACTCTATCATCTCCCAGCATTCCCCAGTGTCACCTCTCCAGTCAGCAGCTCAGTCATCCTGTGGGTGAGTTCTAGGATCTTCTGCTCATGTATCAGTGATGGAGGCTCCGTGATGGGGCCCCGGGCCCTGCTCCGCCCTCCTGACTCCTGGGGGAAGGCCACACCCTCCCCCCATGTCTTCTTCACTATGGTGTAATCCTGGGGATGGAGAGAGACAATCAGGGAGTGAAGAATCCTTCCAAAATCAGAATAAATCCCTGAATGAACCATCCATCTCCAGAAACCTCATATAATAACTTGTATTATTCCATCAGTAGGGACACCCCGACCCTCCAGGACTATTACACATCCTCCATAATCTCACTGCTCTTACAGTAAAGAATCCCCCTCTATGTTGGTACAATAACCTTCTCTCCTCTAGATACAGTAGATGCCTCCATGTATAGTCTCATATAGATGTCTATGTAGTGGACAGCTCTCCCCCAGACCACACTCCACCATCTCATCCTCCCCTCCTCCAGACTCCACCATCTCATCCTCTTCTTCCTGCTCCTCTTCTTCAGACTCCACCATCTCATCCTCCTGTTCCTCTCCTACAGACTCCACCATCCCATCCCCCTCTTCCTGCTCCTCTCCCCCAGACTCCACCATCCCATCCTCCTCTTCCTGCTCCTCTCCCCCAGACTCCACCATCTCATCCTCCTCTTCCTGCTCCTCTCCCCCACACTCCACCATCCCATCCTCCTCTTCCTGCTCCTCTCCTCCAGACTCCACCATCTCATCCTCCTCTTCCTGCTCCTCTCCTCCAGACTCCACCATCTCATCCTCTTCCTCTCCCCCAGACTCCACCATCTCATCCTCCTCTTTCTGCTTGTCGGCTGTATACCTCACCTGGAAGCCCTCAGGGTGTTATACAGGACCCTGGACTCTCACTATACGTTCCCTCTTCTACCTGCTCCTCTTCTTCAGACTCCACCATCTCATCCTCCTGTTCCTGCTCCTCTCCTACAGACTCCACCATCTCATCCTCCTCTTCCTGCTCCTCTCCTCCAGACTCCACCATCCCATCCTCCTCTTCCTGCTCCTCTCCTACAGACTCCACCATCCCATCCTCCTCTTCCTGCTCCTCTCCTCCAGACTCCACCATCCCATCCTCCTCTTCCTGCTCCTCTCCTACAGACTCCACCATCTCATCCTCCTCTTCCTGCTCCTCTCCCCCAGACCACACTCCACCATCTCATCCTCTCCTTCCTGCTCCTCTCCCCCAGACTCCACCATCTCATCCCCCTCTTCCTGCTCCTCTTCTTCAGACTCCACCATCTCATCCTCCTCCTCTCCTCCAGACTCCACCATCCCATCCTCTTCTTCCTGCTCCCCTCCTCCTCCATCTCATCCTCTCCTCCAGACTCCACCATCTCATCCTCCTCTTCCTGCTCCTCACCTCCAGACTCCACCATCTCATCCTCCTCTTCCTGCTCCTCTCCTACAGACTCCACCATCTCATCCTCCTCTTCCTGCTCCTCTCCTCCAGACTCCACAGTCTCATCCTGCTCCTCTCCTCCAGACTCCACCGTCTCATCCTGCTCCTCTCCTACAGACTCCACCATCTCATCCTCCTCTTCCTGCTCTTCTCCCCCAGACTCCACCATCTCATCCTCTTCCTCTCCCCCAGACTCCACCATCTCATCCTCCTCTTTCTGCTTGTCGGCTGTATACCTCACCTGGAAGCCCTCGGGGTGTTATACAGGACCCTGGACTCCTCTCACTATACGTTCCCTCTTCTATACAATAAGGATAGAAATAGTTACCTCTCCGGTCAGCAGGTAAATGATCTCCAAGGAGAAGTCCAATATCCTGTCCATGATCTCACTCCTGTCCTTCTCCATCCTGAGGGGGGTCATCCAGGAGAAGAAGCGTCTGCAGGAGAAGAGGAGACAACTGGTAATCTTTCCTCTGTATACACTGCTGTATATATATATCTCCTCTGTATACACTGCTGTATATATTTATATATTAGGGATGAGCGAACCGAACCGTTACGAACCAGATTCGTTACGAACTTTGCAAAAAGTTTGTTATGAAGTTCGTTAAAATCGCAACGGCGTCGCAAAACTGTATTGTTTTCACAGAATGGAAAAGGATATAAGGAATTATTACTCCTATAATCCTTTGTATCCTGTTATTATGTGAATATCAAGGTGTGTGACGTCACTCCAGGAACAGGAAGTGCCTGAGCGGCCATGTTCTCTTATTGTGTCCAGACGGCAGAGAGAGAGGAGGTGTACGTTAGGCAGAGAGGGAAAACACATAGATTACATATCCAAACAACTGGATAAGTACAGGGAGAGATAGAGAAGGAGTATATATTGTTTGTGAGAGAAGCCGGAGAGAGGAAGATAAAAAAATAAAAAAAATCGCAAGATCCAGGGAAAGCTTGATAAGCTCATACATAGTGAGAGAGGCTGAGAAATCAAGAGTTAGGTAGAGAGAGGGAGAGATAGGTAGGTAGAGAGAGGGAGAGATAGGTAGGTAGAGAGAGGGAGAGATAGGTAGGTAGAGAGAGGGAGAGATAGGTAGGTAGAGAGAGGGAGAGATAGGTAGGTAGAGAGAGGGAGAGATAGGTAGGTAGAGAGAGGGAGAGATAGGTAGGTAGAGAGAGGGAGAGATAGGTAGGTAGAGAGAGGGAGAGATAGGTAGAGAGAGGGAGAGATAGGTAGAGAGAGGGAGAGATAGGTAGAGAGAGGGAGAGATAGGTAGAGAGAGGGAGAGATAGGTAGAGAGAGGGAGAGATAGGTAGAGAGGGAGAGATAGGCATCTAACTCAAAAATTGTGATATCTAGGGAGAGATAGGAAGATAAAAAAAAGAAATAGGGAGAGAAAAGTGAGAAGAGTCACTCAGGACACGTAGCATTGAACCAGCTGCTGTTCTGTGACAGAGGAGACGCTAGACGCTGCTGCTCTGCTGGGTGCGTTAACCGCGTATAGCCGCAAGCAAAAAAGTTGAAAAAAGCTTTAAAAAAAATAAAAAAAAGTTGGTTTGTTTGTTTGTGATCAGCTGTTCTAGGTGACACTAAGTCAGCGCCCCACAAAAGCTGTCCGTTTGTGCTCTGCTGGTTGCCGTCAACCCCGTCTAGCTGCCAACAACCAAAAAAAGTTAATAAAAAATAATAGTTTTTTTGGGATAACCTGTACATTTCTGCTTTGCTGGGTGCCTCCAACCCACAAAGCAATAGTCACTGAAACTTTGTGCCTTCTGGCCAATAGATTATTTCTTTTTCAAAATTTACACCAACCAAACAACTATGTCCAAGCGTCCTACTTCCAGCACTTCCTAGGCAAGGACTGCAACGGCAGGCGGTGAGGGTAGGAGGAGTGGCAGCACCAGGCCCGGTGGCAGCCGGGGCAACAGGCGTGGCAGCAGGGTGCAGCTACCCCAGACGCCCACGGGTCATGTAAGAACCACACAGCCAGCGTTTCTAGATTGGCTTACCCAATTCTCTAGTTCCACCGCCCAAAGCTCCCAAACGAGGTCGGCTGGATCATCCGACACCACCCTTACATGGGACGGTCGGCGACAGTCCTCTGCCCCGTCCCGTTATTACTATGCCACTCACCTTTGGGGCACCTTCTGCCAGGGAACTCTTGGCAAACCTTGATTTGCCCTTGGAGTCTCTACCACTTTTTAGTGATGAGGAGGAGGATGAGGTAGTCCCCCAAAGGCAGCAGGTGGAACGTGCAGAGGCTGCAGAGGAGGTCTTGGCTGTAAACAGTCAACAGAGTCAGGGAGGGGCATCCAGTACCACACCTGAGATCCTGTCCCAGCCCCTGGAGGAAAGTAGCAGTGGTGGTGATGATGATGATGATGATCGGACGTGGCGCCCTCAAGCAGCATTATCTTCGGCGTCATCAGGGGAGGAAAGTGAGGTGCTACCGAAGCAGCAACATCCCACTGGTGCAAGGAAGCAAAGCACAAGAGGGAGGGGTAGAAGACAACCTACCAGGCAGACTTCATCAATACCTTTAAGCCTTGGTCCTGAGAGTGGACCCCCAGGCAGCAGTGGCAGCCAACAGGCCGCAAGACCCCCCGTGGCTGGCAGCAAACCACGGTCCTCTGTCGTCTGGCAGTTCTTTCGGCTGGGGACAGATAAGCACATCGCTCTGTGCCTGCTGTGCAACGAGAGGGTCAGTCGTGGCAGCGGTGATAATCTTGGGACAACATCCATGAGGAAGCACATGGAAAGGCAACACCAACAGGCCTGGAAAAACCGTGACCCCAATACCACCTCCTGTCAGGATGCACCATACACTGCAGATCCCATCATGCAGCATCCTGTCACTGGAGCTCAGGCCTCGTCAGCCTCAGGTGCCAGCAGCACAGTCTCACTGCCATGTACACCCCTAATGAGGCAGCAATCCCTGACCGAGTCCATGGCCAGACGTCAGGTGTACTGCAGCAGCCATCCCATGGCACAGAAACTGGCCGGACACCTGGTTAAGCTGCTGGTGCTTCAGTCCCTGCCATTTAATCTTGTGGACTCCCAGCCTTTTAGGGATTTCGTGGCGTGTGCGCACTCCAGATGGCGAGTCCCCAGCCGCCACTACTTCTCGAGCAAAGCTGTCCTATCACTGCACAGTTATGTGAAGAGAAAGGTTGGCGACTCATTGGGACTCTCGGTGTCCAAGACCGTGCACCTGAGTGCTGATGTCTGGTCCTCTAATTATGGGCAAGGCCAGTACATGTCTGTTACTGCCCATTGGGTCAACATCCTCCCAGGAGACCATCAGGAAGTCGGCCCATTCTTGCCAATGTCACCTCCACGGTGCTTTAGGGGGCCAGCAGCGGGTAGCACAAGTTCTGCCTCCACCACCACTGCAATCCAACCTGACCCAGTGTCTTACCACCGATGTCAGGCCCGCCGCTCTCAGGCTGTCCTCCATTTGGTTAGTCTGGGTCAACGAAGCCACAGTGGGCAGGAACTCCTCCGGACCATCAGGGAGGAGATAGCTGAATGGCTGACCCCACGTCGACTAACGGTGGGAAGTGTCGTAGCGGACAATGGAAGGAACATTGTCTCTGCAGTTCAGCGGGGAGGGCTGACTCATACACCTTGTATGGCACATGTGATCAACCTCATAGTGCAGAGGTTTCTCCGATCATTCCCTGCACTACATGACCTTATGAGGATGTCACCTAGAGTGTGCAAACATTTCAGCCACTCCTACGCTGCAAGGAACACCCTGCTCAGAATCCAGAGACAGCGCGGCATGCCCCAACATCGGCTAATCTGCGACGTGCCAACCCACTGGAATTCTGCTCTCCATATGCTCGACTGCCTGTACGAGCAAAGGTCAGCCGTAACAGACTACCTCATGGGGCAGTCAGGCAGCTTCACGCCACACTGCGACTTCCAAGTAACACACTGGCAGTTAATGCGGGAAGTCTGCCAATTGTTGATCCCTTTTGAGGACGCGACTCTCTTTGTGAGCAGGCAGGACTATGAGATCAACAACATCATCTTACTCCTCCATGTTCTGGAAAGTGCGCTGACCAACATCATCAGCGAGGATTCCCAGGCCACAACTCCAAGGCTGAACATCGCCTTGAGCCCAGAGCTGGATGAAGTGCAGATGGAAGTTGAGGAGGAGGAGGAAGATGTCTACGCCCAGCCATTCCACACACCACCACCTGGCTTCTCTGCCTCTCCATCACCGGAGGAGATGGAGGATGAGGTGGTAGAGGAAGAGGAGGAAGACCCCAGCAGACCCTGGAACTATACCGAGGACAGTGGAGAGGAGAGGCGGTCATTGTCCTTGGTGCAGATGGCAAGGTGTCTGCATGAGTGCCTGCGGAATGATAGCCGGATTGTGGACATCCGCCAGAGGGAACAATACTGGCTGGCCACCCTGTTGGACCCTCGCTTCCGCCGCAAAATGGCAGAATTCTACCCGCCATCACAGAGGGAGGCTAAACTGGTGTACTACAGGGACATGCTCACCAGTCAGTTGGTCTCAACTTACCTGCGAGACCAGCCAGGTTCCCAGACAACATCCTCTGGGGGGGAACCAGCGCGCTCCACTCCCACCACCACTAGTGGAGGCGTCAGAAGTCGCTACAGCCTGCAAGCCCTCATGAGCAATTTCATGCAGCCAGCTGGTGAAGAAAGGACACAGCACCGGACTCATGGTGTGGACCAGCATGAGCTCAGCCACCAGGTCACTGCCTACCTTGATTCCACCCTGCCCCAAAGTGTCACCGACCCTGTGCAGTACTGGGCAGAAAAACTCGAGATTTGGCCTCAACTGGCAGAGTTTTCCTTGGCTCTGCTGTCCTGCCCAGCCAGTAGTGTAGCGTCAGAGAGGGTATTTAGTGCGGCGAGTAACATCGTAACACCGCAAAGAACGAGGCTCTCTTGCCACCCCCTGCCTGATGTGAATGACTAAGTCATCAGTCACCCGTCTTGCATGGCAATCCGTGTGTCCAAGAAATTGACCGTAATATCCTAAATATGTGCCCAACGTAAAAATCCGTAATTTAACTTAAGTAATGTTCCCCCATTAGACCCCAATTTTTTTAAAAAAAATCACCTTAAAAATTCCCAACTTAATTCGGATACATTTGAAAAAACAGATCCCCATTTCCAAATTTGATGCCCATGGTGTGTTGGCCATTTAGCATCTCGACACCAGATTAATGCCTCACACCAGTGCACCGTCCAACCCATACCCCAAGAACAGTAGCAACCCTAAAATAATCCCCATGACTATGCTTCAAAAAGTGTGGATTTCACCTTTTGTGAACTATAGCCGTGGAGTTCTATCCCTGGCACCCGTGCCAAGGAACACTACTCACCGTTTTGTGAGCGGGTACTAACTGTTCTTGAGGTATTTTGTGGATATCATGAGAGTAGTGAAATCTTGCACCGCAAATCCCGATGGGTTTCTTCTGTGTGCAAATGATTTCACGCCTCTCATGCAGTCACGCGTGGAATAAGGCTATCTATGGGGTATATATCACGGAGGCTGCTGTCCTTCAACTGTGATATAAAAAACCACCACAGTTAGTTACAGCAACAAACAGTTGCTGAAAGGCCGGTTATCCTGCCTTATTTACGGGGGCCTTTACAATAGGAGGCTTTTTTGGGGTTCCCTGCTGGCTAAAATCCCCAGCGCATCGTTGGCTGATTTTATGCCACCTTCAGTACTATGGGGCTGGGCGCAAGTACCCAGTTCAGCGCAGAACTGCGTATGTCCGGCCGGCACCCTAGTACTGAATGCAATTTGGTGAATAGTATAAAAAGGCCCTGTGGATTTTACTCAGCAGACCCGCAGCCACATGTGAAGGTACCCATAGGGTGAGGTTTTCTGGGAGTGACAAAAGCGAGGGTGGGAGGTCACTCCCATACCCCATCAGGGGTTTTTCCCCCACCCACTTTAAAAGATAAGTCCAGGCAATCAATAACTTTCTGTACCCTTACTTGACCCAGAAACTTAAACACAAAAGCATACATCCATTGGATTGGACGCTTAGGACATCAAACTGGTGTAAAAAAAAAAAAAATTATATATATATAAAAATATATATATATATATATGTGTGTGTATCGCCAACAGCCATAGGCCCAGATTCAACAGGTTTGACACCAGAGTAGTTGCGTCACTTTGTAAAGCAAGTGCCAGTGAGGTGTCAATTTAATGAAAATTGGACAGGTGTTTTTGGATAATGGAGCTGGGGTAAAGCCTTCCTGAATCTGTGCCTTTTTAAATGTCCTTTCTTCACCTCATGGATTCTGAGGGTGAGGTTCTCTGTATATTTTACCGTATCCGTATCCTGCTAGACTAGGTGTAATGTTAGAGGGGGTTGACTGTCCTGTGCTGAACTCCACATCAACATGTTGTCATGTTTAAAGAATGATTTTTACACACATGCATATCCTTAGCTTCAAACTTCAGTTGTCTGTACTAGGTCCTTCTGGGTCCAAAAGAATACTACTCCTACTAATGCCCCCACCATAAATTGTCTATTTGGAAACATACTGGGTGGAATCAAGAGCTGTGGAAGCTGCCATCAACTCGTCTGTTTTTAATACTGGCCTGAGAGCCATCAACTGCTGCCGCCTCCTGCTCCTCAACTGGTCTGTTTATAATAATACTGGCCTGGAATCGATCAACTGCTGCCTCCTCCTCCTCCTCAGTTAGCCTCTCCTCGATAATACTGGCCTGGAATCGATCAACTGCTGCCTCCTCCTCAAGTAAATGGGAAAAGGTATAGGTCCGGCACTCCAAAAATGAATAAAAAATTGTAAATTTTATTAATCCATGTTAAAAAACAGCAGAGCAACCTGTGCTGTGTGGCCCAGTGGATTGACGCGTTTCGCGCATGCGCGCCTAGTCATAATCTAGTGAATAGTGTGCAAGTAGAGGCCAATGGAGGTGTTCCCAGTGCAGACATTAGCAGGTGGGATAGGTGCATGTCATTAGTATACTGACTATGTGTTAGCACCACTTAGGAGATCTAGCGGCTAATACACACTATGATATGTTATGTATAAATATACTCTACGTGTGATGCCGCGATCTCCGTAATAGAGAGGATGAGAGAGATCATGATAATATACGAAAATATATATACTGAGTGTTAGCGTGATTTAGATAAACTAAAAAACGCATGTATGTAAATGATGTATGGTGTGAATACTGTTGTATGTTCATAATGGTATGAGAAGCATAAAACTGCGGATATACATATATAAGCTCAAGCCATGATGCTGTATAGTGATACAAATGTACATATGTGAACAAAGTATTATGGAACCTGCAAGGAAAATGCATATAACAATTCACAATAAATAATAATAATATAATAATAATAATAATAATAATAATAATAATATATTATTATTATTATTATTATTATTATTATTTATTGTGAATTGTTATATGCATTTTCCTTGCAGGTTCCATAATACTTTGTTCACATATGTACATTTGTATCACTATACAGCATCATGGCTTGAGCTTATATATGTATATCCGCAGTTTTATGCTTCTCATACCATTATGAACATACAACAGTATTCACACCATACATTTACATACATGCGTTTTTTAGTTTATCTAAATCACGCTAACACTCAGTATATATATTTTCGTATATTATCATGATCTCTCTCATCCTCTCTATTACGGAGATCGTGGCATCACACGTAGAGTATATTTATACATAACATATCATAGTGTGTATTAGCCGCTAGATCTCCCAAGTGGTGCTAACACATAGTCAGTATACTAATGACATGCACCTATCCCACCTGCTGATGTCTGCACTGGGAACACCTCCATTGGCCTCAACTTGATTTTAAACCCACACTTGCACACTATTCACTAGATTATGACTAAGCGCGCATGCGCGAAACGCGTCAATCCACTGGGCCACACAGCACAGGTTGCTCTGCTGTTTTTTAACATAGATTAATAAAATTTTCAATTTTTAATTCATTTTTGGAGTGCCAGACCTATACCTTTTCCCATTTCATTTGTCCACTGACGGCTAGCCACCGCTCGGAACCGTGCACCCTCTCCAATGCATTGAAGTCCCAATAATACAACACCAAGGTGAGCTGATTTCCATTTTTCACTTTTTCATTGTTTATCTCCTCCTCAAGTAGCCTCTCCTCGATAATACTAGCCTGGAATCGATCAACTGACTCCTCCTTCTCCTCAAGTAGCCTCTCCTCGATAATACTAGCCTGGAATCGATCAACTGACTCCTCCTTCTCCTCAAGTAGCCTCTCCTCGATAATACTAGCCTGGAATCGATCAACTGACTCCTCCTTCTCCTCAAGTAGCCTCTCCTCGATAATACTAGCCTGGAATCGATCAACTGACTCCTCCTTCTCCTCAAGTAGCCTCTCCTCGATAATACTAGCCTGGAATCGATCAACTGACTCCTCCTTCTCCTCAAGTAGCCTCTCCTCGATAATACTAGCCTGGAATCGATCAACTGACTCCTCCTTCTCCTCAAGTAGCCTCTCCTCGATAATACTAGCCTGGAATCGATCAACTGACTCCTCCTTCTCCTCAAGTAGCCTTTCCTCGATAATACTAGCCTGGAATCGATCAACTGACTCCTCCTTCTCCTCAAGTAGCCTCTCCTCGATAATACTAGCCTGGAATCGATCAACTGACTCCTCCTTCTCCTCAAGTAGCCTCTCCTCGATAATACTAGCCTGGAATCGATCAACTGACTCCTCCTTCTCCTCAAGTAGCCTCTCCTCGATAATACTAGCCTGGAATCGATCAACTGACTCCTCCTTCTCCTCAAGTAGCCTCTCCTCGATAATACTAGCCTGGAATCGATCAACTGACTCCTCCTTCTCCTCAAGTAGCCTCTCCTCGATAATACTAGCCTGGAATCGATCAACTGACTCCTCCTTCTCCTCAAGTAGCCTCTCCTCGATAATACTAGCCTGGAATCGATCAACTGACTCCTCCTTCTCCTCAAGTAGCCTCTCCTCGATAATACTAGCCTGGAATCGATCAACTGACTCCTCCTTCTCCTCAAGTAGCCTCTCCTCGATAATACTAGCCTGGAATCGATCAACTGACTCCTCCTTCTCCTCAAGTAGCCTTTCCTCGATAATACTAGCCTGGAATCGATCAACTGACTCCTCCTTCTCCTCAAGTAGCCTCTCCTCGATAATACTAGCCTGGAATCGATCAACTGACTCCTCCTTCTCCTCAAGTAGCCTCTCCTCGATAATACTAGCCTGGAATCGATCAACTGACTCCTCCTTCTCCTCAAGTAGCCTCTCCTCGATAATACTAGCCTGGAATCGATCAACTGACTCCTCCTTCTCCTCAAGTAGCCTCTCCTCGATAATACTAGCCTGGAATCAATCAACTGCTGCCTCCTCCGGCTTCTCAACTTGTCTCTTCTCAACAATACTGGCTTGGGTGCAATCAAGTGCTGCCGCATCCTCCTTGTAAACTTTTTTTTTTCAATATTTTTTGTCACCATTTTGGAACTTTTATTTACTATATTTTATTATTATTTCTATAATTTTTTTCTTCATTATTTTTGCACTTTTTCACCCCACTTTTTTCATTGTAATATCAACTGCAACCAAACGAAACTACATGTATACCCTATCACGCTCCCACTATTGTAGCTGCAACTAGATTTGCATTTCCAGGGAAATACATAGTGCTTGAAAAGAGCGCCCCTTTACCAGTGACTTCCATTTAACTTTAATCCTGGGTGCCGTCCCTTTAAGAGCGACTTGGGTCCCATCCCTTTAAGAGCAACTTGGCTCCCGTCCCTTTAAGAGCGACATGGGTCCCTTTAGGAGCGACCTGGGTCACTTTAAGAGCGACGTGGGTCCCTTCGCTCTTGAAGGGACACAGGTCACTCTTGAAGGGACACAGGTCACTCTTAACGGAACCCAGGTCACTCTTAACGGAACCCAGGTCACTCTTAAAGGGACCCATTTTGCTCTTAAAGGGACATATTTTGCTCTTAAAGGGACCCAGATCGCTCTTAAAGAGACCCAGGTCGCTCTTAAAGAGACCCAGGTCGCTCTTAAAGAGACCCAGGTCGCTCTTAAAGAGACCCAGGTCGCTCTTAAACAGACCCAGGTCGCTCTTAAAGAGACCCAGATCGCTCTTAAAGGGACCCAGATCGCTCTTAAAGGGACCCAGATCGCTCTTAAAGGGACCCAGATCGCTCTTAAAGGGACCCAGATCGCTCTTAAAGGGACCCAGATCGCTCTTAAAGCGACATATTTCGCTCTTAAAGGGACCCAGGTTGCTCTTAAAGCGACATATTTCGCTCTTAAAAGGGACCCAGGTTGCTCTTAAAGCGACATATTTCGCTCTTAAAGGGACCCAGGTTGCTCTTAAAGGGACATATTTCGCTCTTAAAGGGACCCAGGTCGCTCTTAAAGGGACCCATTTCGCTCTTAACCTCTTAAGGACATAGGACGTACCGGTACGTCCTATGTCCTCACTTGCACTTCAAAGCGGGGCCGCGCGGCGGCCCCGCTTTGAAGTGCCGCGATCCCGGGTGCCGCGTGTAGCCCGGGACCGCCGCTATTAGCGGGCACGGTCTGATCGCCGTGCCCGCTAATTAGCTAATCGGAGGCAGCTGTCAAAGTTGACAGCTGCCTCCGATTACCGGAGGCAACGTTTCCCTGGTGTCTAGTGGGGGAGATCGCTCCTCCGGGACCTTGTCCCGGAGGAGCGATCTCCGTTACTGATGCCGGCCGGGGACGCGTCCAAGATGGCGCCGTCCTCGGCTCGGCACTCGTTTACTTCCGGCTGCAGCAGCCGAAAGCAAACGAGTGCCTATCTCATTGATCTCTGCAGCATATCTATGCTGCAGAGATCTCAATGAGAGATCCAAGTGTATATACTAGAAGTCCCCTAGGGGGGGAATAACCCTAACCCCAGGGGGGAATAACCCTAACCCCAGGGGGAATAACCCTAACCCCAGGGGGGAATAACCCTAACCCCAGGGGGGAATAACCCTAACCCCAGGGGGAATACCCCTAACCCCAGGGGGGGGAATAACCCTAACCCTAGGGGGGGAATAACCCTAACCCCAGGGGGGGAATAACCCTAACCCCAGGGGGAATAACCCTAACCCCAGGGGGGGGGAATAACCCTAACCCCATGGGGGCTTCTAGTATATGTGTAAAAAAAAAAAAAAAAAGTGTTGTTAATAGTAAAAAGCCCCCTCCCCTAATAAAAGTCTGAATCACCCCCCTTTTCCCAGGTTTTAAATAAAAGTAAACAAATAAATAAATAAATAAACATGTTTGCTATCGCCGCGTGCGTAATCGCCCGAACTATTAATTAATCACATTCCTGATCTCGTACGGTAAACGGCGTCAGCGCAAAAAAATCCCAAAGTGCAAAATTGCGCATTTTTGGTCGCATCAAATCCAGAAAAAATGTAATAAAAAGCGATCAAAAAGACGTATATGGGCAATCAAGGTACCGATAGAAAGATCACATCATGGCGCAAAAAATGACACCTCGCACAGCCCCATAGACCAAAGGATAAAAGCGCTATAAGCCGGGAATGGAGCGATTTTAAGGAACGTATATTGGTTAACAACGGTTTGAATTTTTTACAGGCCATCAGATACAATATAAGTTATACATGTTATATATCATAGTAATCGTAACGACCTGAGGAACATATATAACAAGTCAGTTTTACCCCAGGGCGAATGGCGTAAAAACACATTTCCCCCAAATAAAAGAAATGCGGTTTTTTTTTCAATTTCACCACACTTTGATTTTTTTTCTGGTTTCGCAGTGACTTTATGCAAAAATTTAGCCTGTAATTGCAAAGTACAATTAGTGACGCAAAAAATAAGGGGTCATGTGGGTTTCTAGGTGGAAAAATGCAAGTGCTATGACCTTTTAAACACAAGGAGGAAAAACCGAAAACGTAAAAACGAAAATGGGCCATGTCCTTAAAGGGTTAAAGGGACCCAGGTCGCTCTTAAAGCGACATATTTCGCTCTTAAAGGGACCCAGGTCGCTCTTAAAGGGACCCAGGTCGCTCTTAAAGGGACCCAGGTCGCTCTTAAAGGGACCCAGGTCGCTCTTAAAGGGACCCAGGTCGCTCTTAAAGGGACCCAGGTCGCTCTTAAAGGGACCCAGGTCGCTCTTAAAGGGACCCAGGTCGCTCTTAAAGGGACCCAGGTCGCTCTTAAAGGGACCCAGGTCGCTCTTAAAGGGACCCAGGTCGCTCTTAAAGGGACCCAGGTCGCTCTTAAAGGGACCCAGGTCGCTCTTAAAGGGACCCAGGTCGCTCTTAAAGGGACCCAGGTCGCTCTTAAAGGGACCCAGGTCGCTCTTAAAGGGACCCAGGTCGCTCTTAAAGGGACCCAGGTCGCTCTTAAAGGGCCCCAGGTCGCTCTTAAAGGGCCCCAGGTCGCTCTTAAAGGGCCCCAGGTCGCTCTTAAAGGGCCCCAGGTCGCTCTTAAAGGGACCCATTTCGCTCTTAAAGGGACCCATTTCCCTCTTAAAGGGACCCAGATCGCTCTTAAAGGGACCAACTTCATGCTTAAAGGGACCCATTTCACTCTTAAAGGGACCCAGGTCGCTCTTAAAGGGACCCATTTTGCTCTTAAAGGGACCCAGGTCGCTCTTAAAGGGACCAATTTCACTCTTAAAGGGACCAATTTCGCTCTTAAAGGGACCCAGGTCGCTCTTAAAGGGACCCATTTCGCTCTTAAAGGGACCCATTTTGCTCTTAAAGGGACCCAGGTCGCTCTTAAAGGGACCCATTTCGCTCTTAAAGGGACCCATTTTGCTCTTAAAGGGACCCAGGTTGCTCTTAAAGGGACCCATTTTGCTCTTAAAGGGACCCTTTTTGCTCTTAAAGGGACCCTTTTTGCTCTTAAAGGGACCCTTTTTGCTCTTAAAGGGACCCGGATCGCTCTTAAAGGGACCAACTTCACGCTTAAAGGGACCCATTTCACTCTTAAAGGGACCCAGGTCGCTCTTAAAAGGACCCATTTTGCTCTTAAAGGGACATATTTTGCTCTTAAAGGGACATATTTCGCTCTTAAAGGGACCCAGATCGCTCTTAAAGGGACCCAGATTGCTCTTAAAGGGACCCAGATTGCTCTTAAAGGGACCCAGATTGCTCTTAAAGGGACCCAGGTCGCTCTTAAAGGAACCAATTTCACTCTTAAAGGGACCAATTTCACGCTTAAAGGGACCAATTTCACGCTTAAAGGGACCAATTTCACGCTTAAAGGGACCAACTTTGCTCTTAAAGGGACCCAGATCGCTCTTAAAGGGACCCAGATCGCTCTTAAAGGGACCCATTTTGCTCTTAAAGGGACCCAGATCGCTCTTAAAGGGACCCAGGTTGCTCTTAAAAGGACCCATTTTGCTCTTAAAGCGACATATTTCGCTCTTAAAGGGACCCAGGTCGCTCTTAAAAGGGACCCGGGCCGCTCTTAAAGGGACCCAGGTCGCTCTAGCGACATGGGTCTCTTTAAGAGCGACATGGGTCCCAAACCTTTTGGAGTGTCCGGTCCGTTTAAGAGCAACTTGGGTCCCGTCCCTTTAAGAGCGACTTGGATCCCTTTAAGAGCTACATGGGACCCTTTAAGAGCGACTTGGGTACCTTTAAGAACGACTTGGTTCCCTTTAAGAGCGACATGGCTCCCGTCCCTTTAAGAGCAACTTGGGTCCCTTTAAGAGCGACATGGCTCCCGTCCCTTTAAGAGCAACTTGGGTCCCTTTAAGAGCAACATGGCTCCCGTCCCTTTAAGAGAGACTTGGGTCCCTTTAAGAGCGACTTGCGTTCCTTTAAGGGTGACCTGGGTCCCTTTAAGAGCGATCTGAGTACTTATAATGGTAAAGACCATTGCTCGGTTACCATGACAATCTTACTCATGTCAGGGAGACAAAATGGTTAAGGACCTTCCATATATTACATCTTCTATTGGCCAATAGTGGACATGTGACTGTGGATGGTGTGATACATTGCATGACGAGACCTTAGAGTTCCTATTGGCTGCTATATCTCAGCTATTTGCATATGTGCTGTGATTGGCTGTCAGCGGTTAGTGTGGCCATTATTTGCAATGGGCCATTATTTTCTATGGGAAATTTGGGGTCATTTAACGTAAATTTCTTAAAAACGACAAATCCGATCGAAACGAAAAATAGATAGCACACCTCACACCGCCGAGGGCTTCGAAACGCTGTTTGAACGGAGTGTGTGCACAAAGCGGGTCGGGCTGTATTACGCGCAGAAAAATGGCTGGAAGAAGAAACGGAAGAAGAAGAAGAAGAAGAATACGGATTACAATATGGGGATTATCAAGCACTATAAATATTCAGCCGTTAGAGCAAGGTTCACTTTCGGTTCGGACCAATCTGAACTTCACGAATGTTCGCTGGATCGAACCGAACCGAACTTTTCAAAAGTTCGCTCATCCCTAATATATATATATATATCCTCTGTATACACTGCTGTATATATATATATATATCCTCTGTATACACTGCTGTATGTATATATATATCTCTCCTCTGTATACACTGCTGTATATATATATATATCTCCTCTGTATACACTGCTGTGTATATATATATATATATATATATACATACACACAGTGGTACCTTGGTTTAAGAGCGTTTTGGTTTAAGAGCATTGCTTTGGTTTAAGAGCTCCCTGTACTGGGTGGGAGCGCGAGTTGGGGAGGGGAATGGTCTGCATAGCGGGGTCTACAGCCCTGTACTCTGACCCAGGAAGTCTCCCTCACCTTCCAAATCATAGCAGATCCACTTCAGGCTGGGGCTTGCATCAGGGGACAGGACTGTGGGGGTAATCACTCCATAACTGTAACCCCTCTCTCCCCGGACAGAGAGTGCTGCATGTATGTGCCCACATCTGCCTGCTCATTCCTTCCTGCTCCCTGTAGTCTGTCAGTCCTGATTGGTTCATGCTGAACACACCCCCTTCCGCATTGCTGTCATGTGACCACACAGACCTCTGCCAGCAGCCCTGCTTCTCTATTCTAGCCTATTGTACTACGCTACTGCATCATAGGGATCTGCAGTTTCATCCTGTATTTACAAACTGCTGCTGTTTTTCAGGTTTATGCAGTTACTATACATTATACACCACATGCTGCTATACTGTACAGTAACTTATATATCACATATCCAGCTGCTGCTGTGTTATCAGGGTTATACAGTTACTATACATTATACACCACATGCTGCTATACTGTACAGTAACTTATATATCACATATCCAGCTGCTGTGTTATCAGGGTTATACAGTTACTATATATTATACACCACATGCTGCTATACTGTACAGTAACTTATATATCACATATCCAGCTGCTGTGTTATCAGGGTTATACAGTTACTATACATTATACACCACATGCTGCTATACTGTACAGTAACTTATATATCACATATCCAGCTGCTGCAGTGTTATCAGGGTTATACAGTTACTATACATTATACACCACATGCTGCTATACTGTACAGTAACTTATATATCACATATCCAGCTGCTGCAGTGTTATCAGGGTTATACAGTTACTATACATTATACACCACATGCTGCTATACTGTACAGTAACTTATATATCACATATCCAGCTGCTGTGTTATCAGGGTTATACAGTTACTATACATTATATACCATATGCTGATTGCTATACTATACAGTAACTTATATATCACATATCCAGCTGCTGTGTTATCAGTGTTATACAGTTACTATACATTATATACCACATGCTGCTATACTGTGCAGTAACTTATATATCACATATCCAGCTGCTGCTGTGTTATCAGGGTTATAAGGTTACTATACATTATATACCACATGCTGCTATACTGTACAGTAACTTATATATCACATATTCAGCTTCTGTGTTATCAGGGTTATACAGTAACTATACATTATATACCACATGCTGATTGCTATGCTGTACAGTAACTTATATATCACATATCCAGCTGCTTTGTTATCAGGGTTATACAGTTACTATATATTATACACCACATGCTGCTATACTGTACAGTAACATATATCACATATCCAGCTTCTGTGTTATCAGGGTTATACAGTAACTATACATTATATACCACATGCTGATTGCTATACTGTACAGTAACATATATCACATATCCAGCTGCTGTGTTATCAGGGTTATACAGTTACTATATATTATATACCACATACTGCCATACTGTACAGTAACATATATCACATATCCAGCTGCTGTGTTATCAGGGTTATACAGTTACTATACATTATACACCACATGCTGCTATACTGTACAGTAACTTATATATCACATATCCAGCTGCAGTGTTATCAGGGTTATACAGTTACTATACATTATAGTCCACATGCTGCTATACTGTACAGTAACATATATATCACATATCCAGCTGCTGCTGTGTTATCAGGGTTATACAGTTACTATACATTATACACCACATGCTGCTATAATGTACAGTAACTTATATATCACATATCCAGCTGCAGTGTTATCAGGATTATACAGTTACTATACATTATAGTCCACATGCTGCTATACTGTACAGTAACTTATATATCACATATCCAGCTGCTGTGTTATCAGGGTTATACAGTTACTATACATTATACACCACATGCTGCTATACTGTACAGTAACTTATATATCACATATCCCGCTGCTGTGTTATCAGGGTTATACAGTTACTATACATTATACACCACATGCTGCTATACTGTACAGTAACTTATATATCACATATTCAGCTGCTGTTATCAGGGTTATACAGTTACTATACATTATATACCACATGCTGCTATACTGTACAGTAACATATATATCACATATCCCGCTGCTGCAGTGTTATCAGGGTTATACAGTTACTATACATTATATACCACATGCTGCTATACTGAACAGTAACTTATATATCACATATCCAGCTGCTGTAATATCAGGGTTATACAGTTACTATACATTATACACCACATGCTGCTATACTGTACAGCAACATATATATCACATATCCAGCTGCTGTGTTATCAGGGTTATACAGTTACTATACATTATATACCACATGCTGATTGCTATACTGTACAGTAACTTATATATCACATATCCAGCTGCTGCTGTGTTATCAGGGTTATACAGTTACTATACATTATACACCACATGCTGCTATACTGTACAGTAACTTATATATCACATATCCAGCTGCAGTGTTATCAGGGTTATATAGTTACTATACATTATATACCACATGCTGCTATACTGTACAGTAACTTATATATCACATATCCAGCTGCTGTGTTATCAGGGTTATACAGTTACTATACATTATACACCACATGCTGCTATACTGTACAGTAACTTATAGATCACATATCCAGCTGCTGTGTTATCAGGGTTATACAGTTACTATACATTATACACCACATGCTGATTGCTATACTGTACAGTAACTTATATATCACATATCCAGCTGCTGTGTTATCAGGGTTATACAGTTACTATACATTATACACCACATGCTGCTATACTGTACAGTAACTTATATCACATATCCAGCTGCAGTGTTATCAGGGTTATACAGTTACTATACATTATATACCACATGCTGCTATACTGTACAGTAACTTATATATGACATATCCAGCTGCTGTGTTATCAGGGTTATACAGTTACTATACATTATACACCACATGCTGCTGTACTGTACAGTAACTTATATATCACATATCCAGCTGCAGTGTTATCAGGGTTATACAGTTACTATACATTATACACCACATGCTGCTATACTGTACAGTAACTTATATATCACATATCCAGCTGCTGTGTTATCAGGGTTATACAGTTACTATACATTATACTCCACATGCTGCTATACTGTACAGTAACTTATATATCACATATCCAGCTGCTGTTATCAGGGTTATATAGTTACTATACATTATATACCACATGCTGCTATACTGTACAGTAACTTATATATCACATATCCAGCTGCTGTTATCAGGGTTATATAGTTACTATACATTATACACCACATGCTGCTATACTGTACAGTAACTTATATATCACATATCCAGCTGCTGTGTTATCAGGGTTATACAGTTACTATACATTATACACCACATGCTGCTATACTGTACAGTAACTTATATATCACATATCCAGCTGCTGTGTTATCAGGGTTATACAGTTACTATACATTATACACCACATGCTGCTATACTGTACAGTAACTTATATATCACATATCCAGCTGCTGATGTGTTATCAGGGTTATACAGTTACTATACATTATATACCACATGCTGATTGCTATACTGTACAGTAACTTATAATATCACATATCCAGCTCCTGTGTTATCAGGGTTATACAGTTACTATACATTATACACCACATGCTGCTATACTGTACAGTAACTTATAATTTCACATATCCAGCTGTTTTTCATTGTTTGTTTATTTGTTTTACATGTTATTCAGAATATTAAATCATTACTTTTGGGTTGTGGAACCAATTGTCTGCATTTCAATGATTTCCTATGGGAAAATTTGCTTTGGTTTAAGAGTGGATTTGGATTAAAAGCATGGCCCCGGAACGAATTATGCTCGTAATCCAAGGCACCACTGTATATATATATATATATCTCCTCTGTATACACTGCTGCATGTGTGTATATATATATATATCATATAACAATGTACTAAGACTAAGTAATAGCGCTGTGATGTGAAATGTAACATTATAACAATTGTGTACTTTCTTCTCACTTACCTACCTGGAGCGGCTGCAGCGAGGTGTGTGCTCTGACCATGTAAGAGGCCGACCAGCAGAAGCTCAGGGCTTTTATAGGGAAAGGTGCAAAGCATTGTGGGAGATGACCAGGGTATAAAACCCCATCAGGTGTAAATGACTGAGTGGATTGGGAAGTTCTGTACTATCTTACAAGGTGGAAAGCAGCGAGCCGACTGCGGTCATGTGATTTATTTTTGGGGAGTAAAATAAAAGTCCTTTGGATTATTTTTCTCTGATCAAGATTGATCTTTTTGAAAAGCCCATGCCCAACAGTATATATATATATATCTCCTCTGTATACACTGCTGTATATATATATATATATCTCCTCTGTATACACTGCTGTATATATATATATCTCCTCTGTATACACTGCTGTATATATATATATCTCCTCTGTATACACTGCTGTATATATATATATCTCCTCTGTATACACTGCTGTATATATATATATATCTCCTCTGTATACACTGCTGTATATATATATATCTCCTCTGTATACACTGCTGTATATATATATATCTCCTCTGTATACACTGCTGTATATATATATATATATATATATCTCCTCTGTATACACTGCTGTATATATATATATATATATATATATATCTCCTCTGTATACACTGCTGTATATATATATATCTCCTCTGTATACACTGCTGTATATATATATATATATGTATATCTCCTCTGTATACACTGCTGTATATATATATATCTCCTCTGTATACACTGCTGTATATATATATATATATATATCTCCTCTGTATACACTGCTGTATATATATATATCTCCTCTGTATACACTGCTGTATATATATATATATATATATCTCCTCTGTATACACTGCTGTATATATATATATCTCCTCTGTATACACTGCTGTATATATATATCTCCTCTGTATACACTGCTGTATATATATATATATATATATCTCCTCTGTATACACTGCTGTATATATATATCTCCTCTGTATACACTGCTGTATATATATATATCTCCTCTGTATACACTGCTGTATATATATATATATATATATATATATCTCCTCTGTATACACTGCTGTATATATATATATCTCCTCTGTATACACTGCTGTATATATATATATCTCCTCTGTATACACTGCTGTATATATATATATCTCCTCTGTATACACTGCTGTATATATATATATATATCTCCTCTGTATACACTGCTGTATATATATATATATATATATATATCTCCTCTGTATACACTGCTGTATATATATATATCTCCTCTGTATACACTGCTGTATATATATATATATGTATATCTCCTCTGTATACACTGCTGTATATATATATATCTCCTCTGTATACACTGCTGTATATATATATATATATCTCCTCTGTATACACTGCTGTATATATCTCCTCTGTATACACTGCTGTATATATATATATCTCCTCTGTATACACTGCTGTATATATATATATATATATATATATCTCCTCTGTATACACTGCTGTATATATATATATATCCTCTGTATACACTGCTGTATATATATATATCTCCTCCTTATACACTGCTGTATATATATATATATATCTCCTCTGTATACACTGCTGTATATATATATATATATATATATATATCTCCTCTGTATACACTGCTGTATATATATATATCTCCTCCTTATACACTGCTGTATATATATATATATCTCCTCTGTATACACTGCTGTAGATATATATCTCCTCTGTATACACTGCTGTAATATATCTCCTCTTATACACTGCTGTATATATATATATCTCCCCTTATACACTGCTGTATATATATATCTCCTCTGTATCACTGCTGTATATATATATATATATATATCTCCTCTGTATACACTGCTGTAATATATATATATCTCCTCTGTATACACTGCTGTATATTATATATATCTCCTCTTATACACTGCTGTATATATATATATCTCCTCTGTATACACTGCTGTATATATATATATCTCCTCTGTATACACTGCTGTAATATATATAAATATATCTCCTCTGTATACACTGCTGTATATATATATATATCTCCTCTGTATACACTGCTGTATATATATATCTCCTCTGTATACACTGCTGTATATATCTCCTCTGTATACACGGCTGTATATATATCTCCTCTGTATACACTGCTGTATATATATATATATCTCCTCCTTATACACTGCTGTATATATATATCTCCTCTGTATACACTGCTGTATATATATATATCTCCTCTGTATACACTGCTGTATATATATATATATCTCCTCCTTATACACTGCTGTATATATATATATATATCTCCTCTGTATACACTGCTGTATATATATATATCTCCTCCTTATACACTGCTGTATATATATATATATATCTCCTCTGTATACACTGCTGTATATATATATATATATATATATCTCCTCTGTATACACTGCTGTATATATATATATCTCCTCTGTATACACTGCTGTATATATCTCCTCTGTATACACTGCTGTATATATATATATATCTCCTCCTTATACACTGCTGTATATATATATCTCCTCTGTATACACTGCTGTATATATATATATATATATATCTCCTCTGTATACACTGCTGTATATATATATATCTCCTCTGTATACACTGCTGTATATATATATATCTCCTCCTTATACACTGCTGTATATATATATATATCTCCTCTGTATACACTGCTGTATATATATATATCTCCTCTGTATACACTGCTGTATATATATATCTCCTCTGTATACACTGCTGTATATATATATATCTCCTCTGTATACACTGCTGTATATATATATATATCTCCTCTGTATACACTGCTGTATATATATATATATCTCCTCCTTATACACTGCTGTATATATATATCTCCTCTGTATACACTGCTATATATATATATATATATATATATATATATCTCCTCTGTATACACTGCTGTATATATATATATATCTCCTCTGTATACACTGCTGTATATATATATCTCCTCTGTATACACTGCTGTATATATATATCTCCTCTGTATACACTGCTGTATATATATATATCTCCTCTGTATACACTGCTGTATATATATATATATATCTCCTCTGTATACACTGCTGTATATATATATATCTCCTCTGTATACACTGCTGTATATATATATCTCCTCTGTATACACTGCTGTATATATATTCTCCTCTGTATACACTGCTGTATATATATCTCCTCTGTATACACTGCTTGTATATATATATATCTCCTCCTTATACACTGCTGTATATATATATATATCTCCTCTGTATACACTGCTGTATATATATATATCTCTCTGTATACACTGCTGTATATATATATATTCTCCTCTGTCATACACTGCTGTATATATCTGCCTCTGTATACACTGCGTATATATATATCTCCTCTATATACACTGCTGTATATATATATCTCCTCTGTATACACTGCTGTTATATATTTATATAGATACTCCTCTGGATACACTGCTGTATGATATAATATATATATATATAATATATAGATATCTCTCCCTCTGTATACACTGCTGTATTATATATCTCCTCTGTATACACTGCTTGTATATATATATCTCCTCTGTATACACTGCTGTATATATATATCTCCTCTGTATACACTGCTGTATATATATATATATCTCCTCTGTAATACACTGCTGTAATATATATATATATATCTCCTCTGTATACACATGCTGTATATATATAGATCTATCCTCTGTATACACTGCTGTATATATATATCTCCTCTGTATACACTGCTGGTATATATTATATATATATATATACTGCTGTATATATATATATCTCCTCTGTATACACTGCTGTATATATATTATATACATATATCCTCTGTATACACTGCTGTATATATATATATATCCTCTGTATACACTGCTGTATATATATATATATCTCCTCTGTATACACTGCTGTATATATATATATATATATATCTCCTCTGTATACACTGCTGTATATATATATATATCTCCTCTGTATACACTGCTGTATAATATATATATCTCCTCTGTATACACTGCTGTATATATATATATATATATATCTCCTCTGTATACACTGCTGTATATATATATATCTCCTCTGTATACACTGCTGTATATATAATATATCTCCTCTGTATACACTGCTGTATATATATATATATCTCCTCTGTATACACTGCTGTATATTATATATATCTCCTCTGGAAACACTGCTGTAATATTATATTATATATATCCTCTGGATACACTAGCTGTTATATATATATATCCTCCCCTCTGTATACACTGCTGTAAGATATATATATATATATATTATCCCCATCTGTATACACTGCTGTATATCGATATATATCTCCTCTGTATACACTGCTGTTATATTTATTATATATATCTCCTCTGTATACACGGCTGTATATATATATATATATCCCTCATGTATATACACTGCTGTATATATATATATATTCTCCTGTGTATACACTGCTGTATATATATATAGTATATCTACCTCTGTATACACCTGCATGATATAGTATATATATCTCCCTTGTATCCACTGCGGTCTATATATATATATCTCCTCTGTATACCACTGCTGTAATATATATAATATCTCCTCTGTATACAGCTGCTGTAGCTAGTATGATATATATATATATATCTCCTCTGTATACACTGCTGTATATATATATATCTCCCTCTGTATACACTGCTGTTTATAGTCTATATCTCCTCTGTATACACTGCTGTATATATATATCTCCTCTGTATACACTGCTGTATATATATATATATCTCCTCTGTATACACTGCTGTATATATATATATATCTCCTCTGTATACACTGCTGTATATATATATCTCCTCTGTATACACTGCTGTATATATATATCTCCTCTGTATACACTGCTGTATATATATATATATCTCCTCTGTATACACTGCTGTATATATATATATATCTCCTCTGTATACACTGCTGTATATATATATCTCCTCTGTATACACTGCTGTATATATATATATATCTCCTCTGTATACACTGTTGTATATATATATATCTCCTCCTTATACACTGCTGTATATATATATCTCCTCTGTATACACTGCTGTATATATATATCTCTCCTCTGTATACACTGCTGTATATATATATATATCTCCTCTGTATACACTGCTATATATATATATCTCCTCTGTATACACTGCTGTATATATATATATATCTCCTCTGTATACACTGCTGTATATATATATATCTCCTCTGTATACACTGCTGTATATATATATATCTCCTCTGTATACACTGCTGTATATATCTCCTCTGTATACACTGCTGTATATATATATATATATATATCTCCTCTGTATACACTGCTGTATATATATATATATCTCCTCTGTATACACTGCTGTATATATATATATCTCCTCTGTATACACTGCTGTATATATATATATATATATATCTCCTCTGTATACACTGCTGTATATATATATATCTCCTCTGTATACACTGCTGTATATATATATATCTCCTCTGTATACACTGCTGTATATATATATATATATATATATCTCCTCTGTATACACTGCTGTATATATATATCTCCTCTGTATACACTGCTGTATATATATATATATCTCCTCTGTATACACTGCTGTATATATATATATATCTCCTCTGTATACACTGCTGTATATATATATATCTCCTCTGTATACACTGCTGTATATATATATCTCCTCTGTATACACTGCTGTATATATATATATCTCCTCTGTATTACACTGCCTGTATATATATATATATATCCTCTGTTATACACTTGCCTTGTATATATATATATCTTCCATCCTTATACACTGCTGTATATATTAATCTCCTCTGTTATACACTGCTATATATATGATATATATATTCTATATATACAATCGTCCTCTGTACTACACTGCTGTATCTATATATTATAATATCATCCTCTGTATACACTGCTGGTATTATTATATATCTCCTATGTATACACTGCTGTACTATCTATATCTTTCCTCTGGTATACACTGCTGTATCTATATATATCTCCTCTTGTATTACACTGCTGTATGATTTACTATATATATATCTCCTCTGTATACACTGCTCGTACTATATACATATATACTTCCTCTGTATACACTGCTGTATATATATATCTCCTTTCTGTTATACACACTGTCTGTATATATATATCTCCTCTGTATACACTGCTGTCATCTAATATAGTTTATTATATATATATATATATATATCATCTCCTCTGTATACACTGCTGTATATATATATATATCCTCCTTATACACTGCTGTATATATATATATATATCTCCTCTGTATACACTGCTGTATATATATATATATATCTCCTCTGTATACACTGCTGTATATATATATATATATATATATATCTCCTCTGTATACACTGCTGTATATATATATATATCTCCTCTGTATACACTGCTGTATATATATATATATATCTCCTCTGTATACACTGCTGTATATATATATATATATATCTCCTCTGTATACACTGCTGTATATATATATATCTCCTCTGTATACACTGCTGTATATATATATATCTCCTCTGTATACACTGCTGTATATATATATATATATCTCCTCTGTATACACTGCTGTATATATATATATATATATATATATCTCCTCTGTATACACTGCTGTATATATATATATATCTCCTCTGTATACACTGCTGTATATATATATATATATCTCCTCTGTATACACTGCTGGTTATATATATTATATATATCGTCCTCTGTATAGCCACTGCTGTATATATATATATCTCTCTCTGTATACACTGCTGCACTATATATATATATCTCCTCTGTATTACACTGCCTGTCTATCATATATATATATATATCTCCTCTGTATACCACTGCTGTATATTATATATCTCCCTCTGCTATACACTGCTGTAGATATTATATATCTCCTCTGTATACACCTGCTGTTATATATATATATATCTCCTCTGGTATACACTGCTGTATATATATATATATCTCCTCTGTATACACTAGCTGTATTAAATATATATATAATTATATCTCCTCTGTAGTACACTGCTGTTATATATATATATATCTCCTCTGTATACACTGCTGTATATATATATATATATATATATCTATCTCTGTATACACTGCTGTATATATATCTATATATATCTCCTCTGTATTACATGCTGTATATATATATATATCTCCTCTGTATACACTGCTGTATATATATATATATTCCTCTGTATACACTGCTGTATACATATATATATATATATCCTCTGTATACACTGCTGTATATATATATATATCCCTCTGTATACACTGCTGTATATATATATATATCTCCTCTGTATACACTGCTTGTATATATACTATATATATATCCCTCTGTATACACTGCTGTATATATATATATCTCCTCTGTATACACTGCTGTATATATATATATCTCCTCTGTATACACTGCTGTATATATATATATATTTCCTCTGTATACACTGCTGTATCTGTATTATATATACTTATATATATATATCTCCTCTGTATACACTGCTGTATATATATATTCCTCCTCTGTATACACTGCTGTATATATATATATATATCTCCTCTGTATACACTGCTGTCTATATATATATATATCTCCTCTGTATACACTGCTGTATATATATATATATCTCCTATGTATACACTGCTGTATATCATATATAATATATCTCCTACTGTATACACTGCTGTATTATATATATATATATCTCCTCTGTATACACTGCTGTATATATATATATATATATATATATCCTCTGTATACACTGCTGTATATATATATATATATATCTCCTCTGTATACACTGCTGTATATATATATATATATCTCCTCTGTATACACTGCTGTATATATATATATATATCCTCTGTATACACTGCTGTATATATATATATATCTCCTGTGTATACACTGCTGTATATATATATATATCTCCTCTGTATACACTGCTGTATATATATATATATATCTCCTCTGTATACACTGCTGTATATATATATATATCTCCTCTGTATACACTGCTGTATATATATATATCTCCTCTGTATACACTGCTGTATATATATATATATATATATATCTCCTCTGTATACACTGCTGTATATATATATCTCCTCTGTATACACTGCTGTATATATATATCTCCTCTGTATACACTGCTGTATATATATATATATCTCCTCTGTATACACTGCTGTATATATATATATATATCCTCTGTTACACTGCTGTATCTATATATATCTCCTCTGTATACACTGCTGTATATATATATATCTCCTCTGTATACACTGCTGTATATATATATATCTCCTCTGTATACACTGCTGTATATATATATATCTCCTCTGTAACACTGCTGTGTATATATATATATATATAATATATATATATCTATAGATATATACTATATATATCTCTGTATACACTGGCTGTATATATATATATATATCTCCTCCTTATACACTGTCTGTATATATATATATATCTCCTCTGTATACACTGCTGTATATATATATATATCTCCTCTTGTATACACTGCTGTATATATAATATATATCTCCTCTGTATACACTGCTGTATATAATCTATATCTCCTCCTTATACACTGCTGTATATATATATAATATCTCCTCTGTATACACTGCTGTATATATAATCATATATAATATCTCCTCTGTATACACTGCTGTATATATATATATATATATATATCTCCTCTGTATACACTGCTGTATATATATATATATATATATCTCCTCTGTATACACTGCTGTATATATATATCTCCTCCTTATACACTGCTGTATATATATATATATATATATCTCCTCTGTATACACTGCTGTATATATATATATATATATCTCCTCTGTATACACTGCTGTATATATATATATATATATATTTCCTCTGTATACACTGCTGTATATATATATATATATATATATCTCCTCTGTATACACTGCTGTATATATATATATCTCCTCTGTATACACTGCTGTATATATATATCTCCTCTGTATACACTGCTGTATATATATATATCTCCTCCTTATACACTGCTGTATATATATATATATCTCCTCTGTATACACTGCTGTATATATATATATATCTCCTCTGTATACACTGCTGTATATATATATATATATCTCCTCTGTATACACTGCTGTATATATATATATATCTCCTCCTTATACACTGCTGTATATATATATATATCTCCTCTGTATACACTGCTGTATATATATATATATCTCCTCTGTATACACTGCTGTATATATATATATATATATCTCCTCTGTATACACTGCTGTATATATATATATATATATCTCCTCTGTATACACTGCTGTATATATATATCTCCTCCTTATACACTGCTGTATATATATATATATATATATCTCCTCTGTATACACTGCTGTATATATATATATATATCTCCTCTGTATACACTGCTGTATATATATATATATATCTCCTCTGTATACACTGCTGTATATATATATATATATATATCTCCTCTGTATACACTGCTGTATATATATATATATCCTCTGTATACACTGCTGTATATATATATCTCCTCTGTATACACTGCTGTATATATATATATATCTCCTCTGTATACACTGCTGTATATATATATATATCTCCTCTGTATACACTGCTGTATATATATATCTCCTCTGTATACACTGCTGTATATATATATCTCCTCTGTATACACTGCTGTATATATATATATCTCCTCTGTATACACTGCTGTATATATATATATATCTCCTCTGTATACACTGCTGTATATATATATATATCTCCTCTGTATACACTGCTGTATATATATATCTCCTCTGTATACACTGCTGTATATATCTCCTCTGTATACACTGCTGTATATATATATATATATATATCTCCTCTGTATACACTGCTGTATATATATATATATCTCCTCTGTATACACTGCTGTATATATATATATATCTCCTCTGTATACACTGCTGTATATATATATATCTCCTCTGTATACACTGCTGTATATATATATATCTCCTCTGTATACACTGCTGTATATATACATATATATATCTCCTCTGTATACACTGCTGTATATATATATATCTCCTCTGTATACACTGCTGTATATATATATATCTCCTCTGTATACACTGCTGTATATATATATATATCTCCTCTGTATACACTGCTGTATATATATATATCTCCTCTGTATACACTGCTGTATATATATATATCTCCTCTGTATACACTGCTGTATATATCTCCTCTGTATACACTGCTGTATATATATATATCTCCTCTGTATACACTGCTGTATATATATATCTCCTCTGTATACACTGCTGTATATATATATATATATATCTCCTCTGTATACACTGCTGTATATATCTCCTCTGTATACACTGCTGTATATATATATCTCCTCTGTATACACTGCTGTATATATATATATATCTCCTCTGTATACACTGCTGTATATATATATATCTCCTCTGTATACACTGCTGTATATATATATATCTCCTCTGTATACACTGCTGTATATATATATCTCCTCTGTATACACTGCTGTATATATATATATCTCCTCTGTATACACTGCTGTATATATCTCCTCTGTATACACTGCTGTATATATATATATATATATATATATATCTCCTCTGTATACACTGCTGTATATATATATATTTCTCCTCTGTATACACTGCTGTATATATATATCTCCTCTTACCTGACACCCGTGAGAATTGCAGGGTGGAGGCTAGAATGTAGTTGCCAGAGGTAGGTCTTGAGGACCTTTGATGACGTCATGCCCATGTGACCAGCCTCATGTGTGGGAGGAGCTATCTTCCTCTGCTCGGTTTTCTATGAGGCGGCTGGTTTCCCGCTTTTCATGAGGCAGCAGTATAGTGAGTGCAGTGTATATGATCAGCAGGAGGTAAACCACTGTGTGGGTGCACTGTTATGTGTTATGTGATGGTCTGCAGGGTCAGTGTGTGTGTGGGTGCACTGTTATGTGATGCTCTGCAGGGTCAGTGTGTGTGGGTGCAATGTTCTGCAGGGAGAGGTTTGTGGGTGCACTGTTATGTGATGCTCTGCAGGGAGAGGTTTGTGGGTGCGCTGTTATGTAATGCTCTGCAGGGAGAGGTTTGTGGGTGCGCTGTTATGTGATGCTCTGCAGGGACAGGTTTGTGGGTGCACTGTTATGTGTTATGTGATGCTCTGCAGGGTCAGTGTGTGCGGGTGCACTGTTATGTGATGCTCTGCAGGGACAGGTTTGTGGGTGCACTGTTATGTGATGCTCTGCAGAGACAGGTTTGTGGGTGCACTGTTATGTGATGCTCTGCAGGGAGAGGTTTGTGGGTGCACTGTTATGAGATGGTCTGCAGAGACAGGTTTGTGGGTGCACTGTTATGTGATGCTCTGCAGGGACAGGTTTGTGGGTGCACTGTTATGTGATGCTCTGCAGGGACAGGTTTGTGGGTGCACTGTTATGTGATGCTCTGCAGGGACAGGTTTGTGGGTGCACTGTTATGAGATGGTCTGCAGAGACAGGTTTGTGGGTGCACTGTTATGTGATGCTCTGCAGGGTCAGTGTGTGTGGGTGCACTGTTATGTGATGCTCTGCAGGGAGAGGTGTGTGGGTGCACTGTTATGTGATGCTCTGCAGGGAGAGGTTTGTGGGTGCACTGTTATGTGATGCTCTGCAGGGAGAGGTGTGTGGGTGCACTGTTATGTGATGCTCTGCAGGGAGAGGTTTGTGGGTGCACTGTTATGTGATGCTCTGCAGGGAGAGGATTGTGGGTGCACTGTTATGTGATGCTCTGCAGGGACAGGATTGTGGGTGCACTGTTATGTGTTATGTGATGCTCTGCAGCGTCAGTGTGTGCGGGTGCACTGTTATGTGATGCTCTGCAGCGTCAGTGTGTGCGGGTGCACTGTTATGTGATGCTCTGCAGGGTCAGTGTGTGTGGGTGCACTGTTGTGAGATGATCTGCAGGGTCAGGGGTGTGGGGGCAATGTTGTGAGATGATCTGCAGGGTCAGGGGTGTGTGGATGCACTGTTGTGAGATGATCTGCAGGGTCAGGGGTGTGGGAATCCATTGCTTTGGTTGAAAGCCCAGTGCACCCCAGCCGCCAGCAGTGATACCCCCACCCTGTGGCCCTGACCGTACCCCTTTGTTCCCTGGACCTTCAGTGCTGGCCACCACAGCCCCCAACTCCCCTTCCCCCTGCAACCTGGACCCCCCCCCCCCAGTGATGTTCACAAATAACGGACACCATCAACCACCCCCACCCAGGACCGCAGTAATGATCCGGCCCTCTTAGTGGCACAACTACACCCCCCCCCCCCCCCTGAACTTACTGATGAAGACGGGCTCCGGGCTTCTGCTCCTGAATCGCTGTAATGATTGACTATGCCGGCCCCCCGGACCTCTGCGGTGCTGGCCGTCACAGCCCCTAACCAGCCTGTACCCTCCCCCCTATCACCCCCCCCGGACCTCTGCGGTGCTGGCCGTCACAGCCCCTAACCAGCCTGTACCCTCCCCCCCCCCCCCCCATCATCCCCCCCCCACCCGGGTTCGCAGTTAAGATCATGCCCCCTGAGTGGCACAGCTCCCCCCTCACTGATGAAGACGGCCCTGGGCTCCTGGACAGCTGAAATGATTAATGATCGGGCCCCCCATTCCTGGATTGTTGCCATGATGTCCAACTGCAGCTTTAAAGGAAGGCCCCAGCGGGTGAGATGGGGGGAGCTCACAGTGCAGAGTGATGAGTGCCCCTCTGACCGGGAGCCCGATGGAGTGGTGCCCCTTGTATAGCGCCCTGCTTGCTTTCCCCTCCGTCCACCTCCACACTCCCCCTTCCCCTGAACCTCAGAAGTTCTTCGACCCCCCCCAACTGAAGGCGAAGATCCCCCTACCTCACCATACCCCGGACCCCCACCCGAACCTCAGCAGTCCAACCGTCCCCCGGACAAAGGGGCTGATCCTCCATCCCAGGTCTGACGGACCTCAGCGGTGAAAATATCAGCAGTGACAGCCTGACAGGACCGGAAATTGACAGGAGAGGTGAGATTACCCCCTAAAACTACAACCCCCACCATGTCCTGCTAACAGCTCATGATGGGAGTTGTAGTTTTGCAGCCTGTGGCCATCCAGAACTACAACCCCCATCATGCTTATAGGCTGATCATTTTGGGAGTTTTAGTTCTGCAGCAGATTAGAGGATGACAGCATAGGAGGAGGAGGCAGTGGCACAGTAGAACTACATCTCCCAGCATGGTGTGGTGATATGAAGCACTACAGTACAGGAGGGGACATGTGATGTGTGTGGAATGTATGTTGGCACACTAGACCATAGGGCTGGGCGATTAATCAAATTCAATTAATTTGCCCAGAATTTTAGAATTGATTTGAATTTTTTGTGAAAATCGTAAATTCATCGTAAAAATCATTGCGGGCGGTGAGGTGCACGAGGAGAGAAAGAGCTGCACAAGGCAGAACATGGGGCCGCTGAACGTGGTTCTTGTGGCCGGCATTCTCTACCGGCCAAACACCAGGAGCGAGACGCCCATCACAGTCACTCTACCGCCGCAGGCGAGTGACCATCTGAACCCGTGCAGCGCGGGTCAGAGGTGGGCGGTGCCTGGGAGCAGAGGGTGCACTCCGTACTGCAGGGGAGAAGGACATGTCCCAGAGAGTGCCGGCCACATAGGGACTACCGCCTCCCTGTACAGCCGGCAGCGGAGCACCCCCAGATGTCACAGCACACTGGCAGCCGGGGGAAGAGCAAGCGGAACGGGTAAATACAGCCCTGCTCCCCGGTCTCTGGAGGAGGCCGCGGGGGCTGCAGGGTAAGGTGATCGCATTGCTACGAGTCCTGGAGCTTTACAGCAGGATCAGGGGGTGCAGTGTAAACCCTCAATCCTGCTGTACAGCCCCAGAGCCTGCAGCAATGCGATCACCTTACCCTGCAGTCCCCGCGGCCTCCAGAGACCGAGGAGCTCCATGTGCGGCCGGGAGGAGGTGTGTCCAGCTACCCCAGTCCCATCTGGCACCCCCAGCCCCTCCCCCAGCTGCCCCACTTCACTCTGTTCCCCCCAGATGTCCCCCCCCCCATTCACCCCCAGTCCCCCTCTGTCACCCCCAGCTGCCCCAGTCTCCTCTGTTCCCCCCAGCTGCCCCAGTCCCCCACCCTCTGTACCCCCCGGCTGCCCCAGTCCCCCCCCCCCCCCCTCTGTCGCCCCCAGCTGAAGGGGGATTTTCTGCTCTCATGGTTCCTGGTCAGGCCACCTCCAGTTTGATCAGGCTGTCCATCACTGCTGATGTCTTCACTGCCGAGATCTGAGGTGGGGTAGTTGGGGACAGTTGGGATGTGGAGGATCACTCCTGAGGTCCTGGTGGTATTACTCCTGAGGAGAAGGGGAAGTAGGGGAGCACTTTTGAGGTTCCGAAGGGTCCAGGGTGGAGGATTGCTGTGGATCGGCAGGGACACAGGGGAGAGTGAGTAGTGCGCTGTGCTCTGCGTTGACACAGCCGGGAGATACAAGGGGTGCTACTCAATCAGGGTACGGGGTGTGCTCCTTATTGCAGGGTAGGGTCCGGGTGGCAGGGGTGAGGGTGGGTAAGGGGAACTCATCGTTGCACAGTGAGGTCTGTAAAAGGAACACTGGGGCACCAAATCAGGAGTTCTGGATGCTTTCCTGGTGTGCATCAGGAAAGCATCCAGAGTTCTGGTGCTCCCGTATAGTTCTACGGGGGCGTCTGTGCCAGAATTTCGGATGAAATTAGGACAGAATGTGAAAAATCCTGACCTATTTTCCGGAACAGACGCCCTTCAGAAAAAATCCTGAAATGTGTCCATGACTAATGTACCCCTATGGGTCTTGAAATCTGGACAGATTTTCCGGATTTGTGACACATGATAGGTGTGGGGGAGGAGTTGTTTCTTAGCAATTATCACTGCTGGCGAGAATGAGATGGGTGGGGCTGCAAACATCACTGCTGCGGTCCCGGGGGACTTAGCGATCATCATTGTGCTGAGGTTGGGGGGGGGGGGGGGGGGGGGTAGCTAAATAGAGGAATGCTGCCAAGAATGCCTGTGGTCTGCTCCCAGCCTAGTGCTCCCAGTCTAGTGTCCGCTGCACTGGCACTGTGTCTGCCTGGGAGGGGGGCTGGTGCCTGCAGCTCCATGCAGGCGCCCACCCCGGCCTGTCACATGCACCCAGCCTGGCCTGTCACCAGAATTCCGGACACTTTCCTGATGTGCATCAGGAAGGTGTCCAGAATTCCGGCACTTCCATAGACCTCTATGGGCTGTCTCAGACATCTTTGCGACATATCCCTGCATCGGATACAAAAAAAAACTGTGAATATAACCTTAATTTTCAAAATAAAGGTATAATATTGATTGCATAAAAAGCCTTGTACACACTATTAGTTTATACAACCAGAATCTGCTGACAGATCACTGTGCAATATTAATCTTTAAATTGTTTGTAATAAAAGTTTATTTAAAAAAAAAAAAAAAATGGTTTCATGTTTTTATTGGGGTGGGGGAGAGCTGGGGGTGTTGTTTAATTGTGTTTATTAGGGTGGGGGAGAGGTGATCAGCTGCTGATTGGCTGAGCTGACACTGCACAAGTCTTTGCTCAGCCAGTCATCGCCTGCAGCAATGCCCCGCCTCAGCCGCTGAGTGGCTGATGGTAGATTTAAAGAGACAGAGCACAGCACACTAAAAGCTCAGTGTGCTGGGTACTGGAGAAGGAAGATCTTGAAGGTGAGTATGGACGCTTTACCCACACTGCACCCATCCCAGAAAGGAAGGGGATGTTTAACCCCCCTTCCTTGCGGGGATGGGTAAAGAGTGAGATTGGTCTGGCCACTAGGGAGTTGGTGTGGATACAGTGCATCCTCACAACCCCATCGTGGGCCACATTGTTCAGTATGGCACCAAAAGGGTTAAGTGGAGATGCGATGCATCCTCACTTAACCCCTTGTGCACCGGACTGTAAGCAGCATCTGGCAAGATGCTGTATATTGTAAGGTGCAAAACACCTGTCAAAATGTTTTTGAATAAAACATTATTTTTTTCAATTTGTCATCTTTACTTTACAGGCTGACAGATGGCATCCATGAGTCAGGGCTTAGTGTTAGCTGGTATAAAATGGCTAACACTAACCCCACCTTCCCCCATTATTACCCCAGTACCCCGTCTTTTATTTTTCTACATTTTTAAGCTTTAGGCTATGTTTACACTGCGTATGAATCCGGCCGTAGTTCGTACGCCGCCGTACATGTGCGGCCGAAACTACGGGCGTGGGAAAAATCGACATGCGGCCGGATGATACAAACTGCAAACATACGCCTGTAGTAGAGTTATGCTTCCCTAGCTTGTTTCGTAGTGATCTGAAACAAGTCATTTACTTGGAAATCTTCGCCCAGCCCAATAAAACACACAGAACCTTTAGGATCGAAAAATCAAGTTCAATTTGGCTGAAATAAGTACTCCGTACGGGACCGCATGGGAATCCACGGCCGTGAGTTACAACATTTCCGTCCTCAAACTATGGTCTTGTTCATTTTTCATGGCGCCGTATACGATCCCGCCGTAAGCTCATACGTAGTGTGCATTGTGCAGGCGTATATTGTATACTTCCAAGCGAACGCATCAACCTCAAAACTACATGCGTATATTCGCGGTTTGCACTACGGACAGAAAAATACGCAGTGTGAACATAGCCCCAAAGTGAATCCGTCAGTGACTGGACCCGAGGTGCTAACAGTGTGTATCCCCTTGTGTGCATTGAACCTGTCTACAAAGCCTCTGTGCAGTGGGATTTTTCCACTTTACAAACAGTCTAACCAAGCGTCAAAGAGGAGTGGTGGCTTGGCATTTGTGCCGCATCTCGGCCCGCCTCACCACTACTTCTTCCTCCCCTTTTTAATGCATATATACCTATTCGCCTGCCTCCTGCTCCCCGATATCATTATGTTGCTAATCGTGCATGCGTTGTTGGGCAGAAGTGCGGTGCACACATGCTGAGGGCCTGAAGCCAATGCCCTCTGCACCCTCCTCTTCCGCCCTATGGTGCATGCAGGAATGGTGTTATCAGGAGCACACCCTCCGAGGGAATTGTCTGTGCAGACGTGCAACAACGTGACTACGACAGGGAGCAGGAGGCAGGCTAATGGGTAAAATGCATGAAAATGGGGTGAGGCGGGCCGAGGTGTGGCCCAAATGCCAAGCCAGTACTCTTTGACACTTGGTTAGAGTGCGTTTGTGGGAGTTTAAACAAATTACTGCAGGGAGGCTTTGTAGAAAGTGACCATGCACACCTATACTACACTGTCAGCACCTTGGGTCTGGCCCGGTGCTGACAGATTCCCTGTAAAGCCTGCCTATCAGAAACAACCTCTTAGATTATACGGCATGGAGAGAAAGGAGCTGCTGCACCTCACACCTATGGCTGACACTAAGGGGCTGTTCACACAGAGCAAGAACGGCGGAATGCCGCCAGCCTCCGTGTCATAATGACCTTGTATGGAAGGCGCACGCGGCTCCTCTCCCCGCGCTGAAGAATGAACATGTTCATTCTTCAGCGCCGAGGGATGCAGTGTGCACCGCACATAGCGTGTCATTAAGACACTAAGGCTGGCGGCATTCCGCCGTTCTTGCTCTGTGTGAATGGGCCCTAATGCTTCTCGGCTACATTTAAAAACCACCGCCAGGATGATGGTATGTAATTTGATTAAACCATATTGCCTCGTGTACCACGTGCAGGTCCCCTGAGTCCCTACACTACACACTGTCGGTCAGTGACCGCAAACCCCACAAAGCGAGCGCAAGCAGGGAAGGGAGGCCATAGAACGGCCCTGCAACCTCTTTTAGATTACTTTATTCTTTCCAGTCTGGAGAGCAGGAGAGGTTTTCTATGGGGATTTTCTACTGCTCTGAACAGTTCCTGACACGGACAGAGGTGGCAGCAAAGAGCACTGTGTCAGACTAAAGAGAATACATCACTTCCTGTAGGACATACAGCAGCTGATATATACTGGAAGGTTGGATGTTTGTTAAGGAAATTACATATCTCTGGCACTAACCCTTACAATACCCATGTGCTGACATCTCTCCTGCCTGTATAATGGGGCAGATGGATCAGTGAGTTCCATCCACCTCCCATTCTCCTTGTAGATGGATCAGTTCCCTCTGTGTGGTGCAAGGACTGTGGCTGTCTCTCTCTCTGAGCTTGTCAGGCTCAGCTTTTTAGTGAGTGATGAGTTGCCATGTAGGTTACCAAAGCCCCCCACCCCCAATCTCTGACAACCAGGGACTCCAGGGGTAGGACCTACCTCTGGCAACTACATTCTAGCCTGCTCACAGTAAATGAGCTAGATTCCGGACTCCAGGGGTAGGACCTACTTCTGGCAACTACAGACTCCAATGGTAGGACCTACCTCTGGCAACTACATTCTAGCCTGCTCACAGTGAATGAGCTAGATTCCGGACTCCAGGGGTAGGACCTACTTCTGGCAACTACGGGCTCCAGGGGTAGGACCTACTTCTAGCAACTACATTCTAGCCTGCTCACAGTGAATGAGCTAGATTCCGGACTCCAGGGGTAGGACCTACTTCTGGCAACTACGGGCTCCAGGGGTAGGACCTACCTCTGGCAACTACATTCTAGCCTGCTCACAGTGAATGAGCTAGATTCCGGACTCCAGGGGTAGGACCTACTTCTGGCAACTACAGACTCCAATGGTAGGACCTACCTCTGGCAACTACATTCTAGCCTGCTCATAGTGAATGAGCTAGATTCCGGACTCCAGGGGTAGGACCTACTTCTGGCAACTACAGACTCCAATGGTAGGACCTACCTCTGGCAACTACATTCTAGCCTGCTCATAGTGAATGAGCTAGATTCCGGACTCCAGGGGTAGGACCTACTTCTGGCAACTACAGACTCCAATGGTAGGACCTACCTCTGGCAACTACATTCTAGCCTGCTCACAGTGAATGAGCTAGATTCCGGACTCCAGGGGTAGGACCTACTTCTGGCAACTACGGGCTCCAGGGGTAGGACCTACTTCTAGCAACTACATTCTAGCCTGCTCACAGTGAATGAGCTAGATTCCGGACTCCAGGGGTAGGACCTACTTCTGGCAACTACGGGCTCCAGGGGTAGGACCTACCTCTGGCAACTACATTCTAGCCTGCTCACAGTGAATGAGCTAGATTCCGGACTCCAGGGGTAGGACCTACTTCTGGCAACTACAGACTCCAATGGTAGGACCTACCTCTGGCAACTACATTCTAGCCTGCTCACAGTGAATGAGCTAGATTCCGGACTCCAGGGGTAGGACCTACTTCTGGCAACTACGGGCTCCAGGGGTAGGACCTACTTCTGGCAACTACGGGCTCCAGGGGTAGGACCTACCTCTGGCAATTACATTCTAGCCTGCTCAGTAGAGAACAGTCTAAATTCTGTACTTCAGGGGTAAAAATTACTTTTTAGCAACTCCAGGGGTAGGACCTACCTCTGGCAACAACATTCTAGCCTTCTCCTAGTGAATGGGCTAGATTCCGGACTCCAGAGGTAGGACCTACTTCTAGCAACTACATTCTAGCCTGCTCATAGTGAATGGGCTAGATTCCGGACTCCAGGGGTAGGACCTACCCCTGGCAACTACATTCTAGCCTGCTCATAGTGAATGGGCTAGATTCCGGTCTCCAGAGGTAGGACCTACCCCTGGCAACTACATTCTAGTCTCAACCAGAATTGCAGGGGATCAGCCACACTGCAGGACCTGTGGGGATGTCATGTGATCAGTGTGGGGCGGAGCCCTGCAAGCACCGAGTTTAAAGAGGATGAAGGACCTGTGAAGATGTCACATCACGTGATCAGTGTGTGGGTGGAGCCAGGCAGAAGATGGGATGGATGAAAGAGGGTAGTGTGTGTATATATATATATAGTGTGAGGCGAGATTTCCATCTCCATTTTTCCCCCCTGTCCAAATGAAGGAGTCTGAGCGCTAGTGACCAGGCCATGGCCAGGGTTTCTAGTCACACATACATGTCCAAGTCTGATTGGTCAGTCCATAAATGGTCATTAGCTTCCTGTACTGCGCGGTCAGGCTGGCACAACGTGATGTTTCCCATAGATTGTTTATATAACAGTCTGGTTCTTGTGGTTTGTGTTGTGGCTGCGGTGTAGGTTCATGGTGCTCTTGTCATGGCCGTGCTGACAGCATTCCTCTTCCTTCTAGGAGCAGTTACAAGGCCGAAGCCATTTCAAGGATTACAATGTTTTTACCCAAAGTAACATCACCTTTATGGCCACCTTCCCGGGGGGCGGGGTATCGCTGTAACCACGCCTCTATGGGCGCCTGACACTGCATCATCCGGGGGCGGGGTATCGCTGTAATCACGCCTCTATGGGTGCCTGACACTGCATCATCCGGGGGCGGGGTATCGCTGTAATCACGCCCCTATGGGCCTGACACTGCATCATCCGGGGGCGAGGTATCACTGTAATCACGCCTCTATGGGCGCCTGACACTGCATCATCCGGGGGGCGGGGTATCGCTGTAATCACACCTCTATGGGCGCCTGACACTGCATCATCCGGGGGCGGGGTATCGCTGTAATCACGCCTCTATGGGTGCCTGACACTGCATCATCCGGGGGCGGGGTATCGCTGTAATCACACCTCTATGGGCCTGACACTGCATCATCCGTGGGCGGGGTATTGCTGTAATCACGCCTCTATGGGCGCCTCACACTGCATCATCCGGGGGCGGGGTATTGCTGTAATCACGCCTCTATGGGCGCCTTACACTGCATCATCCGGGGGCGGGGTATCGCTGTAATCACGCCTCTATGGGCGCCTGACACTGCATCATCCAGGGGGCGGGGTATCGCTGTAATCACGCCTCTATGGGCGCCTGACACTGCATCACCCGGGGGGCGGGGTATCGCTGTAATCACGCCTCTATGGGCCTGACACTGCATCATCCGGGGGCGGGGTATCGCTGTAATCACGCCTCTATGGGCGCCTGACACTGCATCATCCGGGGGCGGGGTATCGCTGTAATCACGCCTCTATGGGCCTGACACTGCATCATCCGGGGGGGCGGGGTATCGCTGTATTCACGCCTCTATGGGCGCCTGACACTGCATCATCCGGGGGCGGGGTATCGCTGTAATCACACCTCTATGGGCGCCTTACACTGCATCATCCGGGGGCGGGGTATTGCTGTAATCACGCCTCTATGGGCGCCTGACACTGCATCATCCGGGGGCGGGGTATTGCTGTAATCACACCTCTATGGGCGCCTCACACTGCATCATCCGGGGGCGGGGTATCGCTGTAATCACGTCTCTATGGGCGCCTGAGACTGCATCATCCGGGGGCGGGGTATCGCTGTAATCACGCCTCTATGGGCGCCTGACACTGCATCATCCGGGGGCGGGGTATCGCTGTAATCACGCCTCTATGGGCCTGACACTGCATCATCCAGGGGCGGGGTATCGCTGTAATCACGCCTCTATGGGCGCCTGACACTGCATCATCCGGGGGCGGGGTATCGCTGTAATCACGCCTCTATGGGCCTGACACTGCATCATCCGGGGGCGGGGTATCGCTGTAATCACGCCTCCATGGGCCTGACACTGCATCCTCCGGGGGCGGGGCCTGTGTGACAGATCCAGCGGCTCCCTATCCCCGCTCTATGTGTCATCTAGCATTGGCCTCTCATACCGGCAGCTCGTGCTGAATGAATGATGTAACCCCGCAATAGCCAGCAGCACAGGAATAACGGGGCTCTGGTCTGTGCTGCGGGCTGTATTAGGGTTAGAATTAGGGACGTACGAACCTGAACTCTCTGCAATGATTCCCGCTGCCTGGCGGCTCCGTGCAGCGGGTGGATATAGCGGGAGGACTGCCTGGAAAACTGGGATACAGCCATAGCCATAGGCTGTATCCCAGTTTTCCAGGCGGTCCTCAGGCTGCATCCACCCTCTCCATGGAGCGGGCAGACAGCGGGAATCTGATGCTGAGCGTTCGGCAGTTTCGGACCATCCCTAGTTAGAATCAGTCATTCAGCGCGAGGTGCCGCTATGAGAGGCCAATGCTAGATGACACATAGAGCGGGGATAGGGAGCCGCTGGATCTGTCACACAGGCCCCGCCCCCGGAGGATGCAGTGTCAGGGGGCTGTGTATGACGCCCAGAGAGGCGTGATTACAGCGATACCCCGCCCCCTCAGAGATGATTTTGGGGGGTGTGGGGCAGGGGCAGACGTTACAGATGTGTTAGGGGGTTTATTAGCACAGATTATTGCCTTTATATCGATTTTTTTAGGTGATTGGTTCCCTTTAACAATAGAATACACAGAATTGTCTTTTTTCCACAACATTCCCCCTATGAGAGATCCTCACCCATCTGTCCCTATAAGAGATCCTCACCCATCTGTCCCTATAAGAGATCCTCACCCATCTGTCCCTATAAGAGATCCTCACCCATCTGTCCCTATAAGAGATCCTCACCCATCTGTCCCTATAAGAGATCCTCACCCATCTGTCCCTATAAGAGATCCTCACCCATCTGTCCCTATAAGAGATCCTCACCCATCTGTCCCTATAAGAGATCCTCACCCATCTGTCCCTATAAGAGATCCTCACCCATCTGTCCCTATAAGAGATCCTCGCCCATCTGTCCCTATGAGAGATCCTCACCCATCTGTCCCAACGCACCGATTCCTCTTCACCAGTTACGTGACGGTTCCTTCCTAGTGAATGACCCCCCAATGAGTGGACTTGTGCATAGGAAAGTCAGATGTATTGACCCTCATCTGACGTCACCTATGGGGGGGATCTCTGGATATATATAGTGTAGATTGTCTCAGAGGTGTGTAGGTCTTCTCCCACTTCACCTCTCTATAGGTTACACTTAAAGCTTCCAGACTCCTCGGCGGATTGGAAAGTCACAACAACTAACTTTAAAAAGTTTCTGAAAATTTAGATGTGAGCAAATCTTATCTCATGATTGACACAAAAATCAGTGAAGCTTCATAATCTTTAGTATTGGATTCCCTTATAGTCCCATTACATATGTCTCCTTATAAGTTACTGTACAGTATAGCAATCAGCATGTGGTGTATAATGTATAGTAACTGTATAACCCTAATAATACAGCAGCTGGATATGTGATATATAAGTTACTGTACAGTATAGCAATCAGCATGTGGTATATAATGTATAGTAACTGTATAACCCTGATAATACAGCAGCTGGATATGTGATATATAAGTTACTGTACAGTATAGCAATCAGCATGTGGTATATAATGTATAGTAACTGTATAACCCTGATAACACTGCAGCTGGATATGTGATATATAAGTTACTGTACAGTATAGCAGCATGTGGTGTATAATGTATAGTAACTGTATAACCCTGATAACACAGCAGCTGTATATGTGATATATAAGTTACTGTACAGTATAGCAGCATGTGGTGTATAATATATAGTAACTGTATAACCCTGATAACACAGCAGCTGGATATGTGATATATAAGTTACTGTACAGTATAGCAGCATGTGATGTATAATGTATAGTAACTGTATAACCCTGATAACACAGCAGCTGGATATGTGATATATAAGTTACTGTACAGTATAGCAGCATGTGGTGTATAATGTATAGTAACTGTATAACCCTGATAACACAGCAGCTGGATATGTGATATATAAGTTACTGTACAGTATAGCAGCATGTGGTATATAATGTATAGTAACTGTATAACCCTGATAACACAGCAGCAGCTGGATATGTGATATATAAGTTACTATACAGTATAGCAATCAGCATGTGGTATATAATGTATAGTAACTGTATAACCCTGATAACACAGCAGCTGGATATGTGATATATAAGTTACTGTACAGTATAGCAGCATGTGGTATATAATGTATAGTAACTGTATAACCCTGATAACACAGCAGCTGGATATGTGATATATAAGTTACTGTACAGTATAGCAATCAGCATGTGGTATATAATGTATAGTAACTGTATAACCCTGATAACACAGCACCTGGATATGTGATATATAAGTTATTGTACAGTATAGCAGCATGTGGTGTATAATGTATAGTAACTGTATAACCCTGATAACACTGCAGCAGCTGGATATGTGATATATAAGTTACTGTACAGTATAGCAGCATGTGGTGTATAATGTATAGTAACTGTATAACCCTGATAACACAGTAGCTGGATATGTGATATATAAGTTACTGTACAGTATAGCAGCATGTGGTGTATAATATATAGTAACTGTATAACCCTGATAACACAGCAGCTGGATATGTGATATATAAGTTACTGTACAGTATAGCAGCATGTGGTGTATAATGTATAGTAACTGTATAACCCTGATAACACAGCAGCTGGATATGTGATATATAAGTTACTGTACAGTATAGCAATCAGCACGTGGAGTATAATGTATAGTAACTGTATAACCCTTATAACACAGCAGCTGGATATGTGATATATAAGTTACTGTACAGTATAGCAGCATGTGGTATATAATGTATAGTAACTGTATAACCCTGATAACACAGCAGCTGGATATGTGATAAATAGTTACTGTACAGTATAGCAATCAGCATGTGGTATATAATGTATAGTAACTGTATAACCCTGATAACACAGCAGCAGCTGGATATGTGATATATAAGTTACTATACAGTATAGCAATCAGCATGTGGTATATAATGTATAGTAACTGTATAACCCTGATAACACAGCAGCTGGATATGTGATATATAAGTTACTGTACAGTATAGCAGCATGTGGTATATAATGTATAGTAACTGTATAACCCTGATAACACAGCAGCTGGATATGTGATATATAAGTTACTGTACAGTATAGCAGCATGTGGTATATAATGTATAGTAACTGTATAACCCTGATAACACAGCAGCAGCTGGATATGTGATATATAAGTTACTGTACAGTATAGCAATCAGCATGTGGTATATAATGTATAGTAACTGTATAACCCTGATAACACAGCACCTGGATATGTGATATATAAGTTACTGTACAGTATAGCAGCATGTGGTGTATAATGTATAGTAACTGTATAACCCTGATAACACAGCAGCTGGATATGTGATATATAAGTTACTGTACAGTATAGCAATCAGCATGTGGTGTATAATGTATAGTAACTGTATAACCCTGATAACACAGCAGCTGGATATGTGATATATAAGTTACTGTACAGTATAGCAATCAGCATGTGGTATATAATGTATAGTAACTGTATAACCCCCGATAACACAGCAGCTGGATATGTGATATATAAGTTACTGTACAGTATAGCAGTATGTGGTATATAATGTATAGTAACTGTATAACCCTGATAACAGCAGCTGGATATGTGATATATAAGTTACTGTACAGTATAGCAGCATGTGGTATATAATGTATAAAAACTGTATAACCCTGATAACACAGCAGCTGGATATGTGATATATAAGTTACTGTACAGTATAGCAGCATGTGGTATATAATGTATAGTAACTGTGTAACCCTGATAACACAGCAGCAGCTGGATATGTGATATATAAGTTACTGTACAGTATAGCAGCATGTGGTATATAATGTATAGTAACTGTATAACCCTGATAAAACAGCAGCTGGATATGTGATATATAAGTTACTGTACAGTATAGCAATCAGCACGTGGAGTATAATGTATAGTAACTGTATAACCCTTATAACACAGCAGCTGGATATGTGATATATAAGTTACTGTACAGTATAGCAGCATGTGGTATATAATGTATAGTAACTGTATAACCCTGATAACACAGCAGCTGGATATGTGATAAATAGTTACTGTACAGTATAGCAATCAGCATGTGGTATATAATGTATAGTAACTGTATAACCCTGATAACACAGCAGCAGCTGGATATGTGATATATAAGTTACTATACAGTATAGCAATCAGCATGTGGTATATAATGTATAGTAACTGTATAACCCTGATAACACAGCAGCTGGATATGTGATATATAAGTTACTGTACAGTATAGCAGCATGTGGTATATAATGTATAGTAACTGTATAACCCTGATAACACAGCAGCTGGATATGTGATATATAAGTTACTGTACAGTATAGCAGCATGTGGTGTATAATGTATAGTAACTGTATAACCCTGATAACACAGCAGCTGGATATGTGATATATAAGTTACTGTACAGTATAGCAATCAGCACGTGGAGTATAATGTATAGTAACTGTATAACCCTTATAACACAGCAGCTGGATATGTGATATATAAGTTACTGTACAGTATAGCAGCATGTGGTATATAATGTATAGTAACTGTATAACCCTGATAACACAGCAGCTGGATATGTGATAAATAGTTACTGTACAGTATAGCAATCAGCATGTGGTATATAATGTATAGTAACTGTATAACCCTGATAACACAGCAGCAGCTGGATATGTGATATATAAGTTACTATACAGTATAGCAATCAGCATGTGGTATATAATGTATAGTAACTGTATAACCCTGATAACACAGCAGCTGGATATGTGATATATAAGTTACTGTACAGTATAGCAGCATGTGGTATATAATGTATAGTAACTGTATAACCCTGATAACACAGCAGCTGGATATGTGATATATAAGTTACTGTACAGTATAGCAGCATGTGGTATATAATGTATAGTAACTGTATAACCCTGATAACACAGCAGCAGCTGGATATGTGATATATAAGTTACTGTACAGTATAGCAATCAGCATGTGGTATATAATGTATAGTAACTGTATAACCCTGATAACACAGCACCTGGATATGTGATATATAAGTTACTGTACAGTATAGCAGCATGTGGTGTATAATGTATAGTAACTGTATAACCCTGATAACACAGCAGCTGGATATGTGATATATAAGTTACTGTACAGTATAGCAATCAGCATGTGGTGTATAATGTATAGTAACTGTATAACCCTGATAACACAGCAGCTGGATATGTGATATATAAGTTACTGTACAGTATAGCAATCAGCATGTGGTATATAATGTATAGTAACTGTATAACCCCCGATAACACAGCAGCTGGATATGTGATATATAAGTTATTGTACAGTATAGCAGCATGTGTATAATGTATAGTAACTATATAACCCAGATAACACAGCAGCTGGATATGTGATATATAAGTTACTGTACAGTATAGCAATCAGCATGTGGTATATAATGTATAGTAACTGTATAACCCTGATAACAGCAGCTGGATATGTGATATATAAGTTACTGTACAGGATAGCAGCATGTGGTATATAATGTATAGTAACTGTATAACCCTGATAACACAGCAGCTGGATATGTGATATATAAGTTACTGTACAGTATAGCAATCAGCATGTGGTGTATAATGTATAGTAACTGTATAACCCTGATAACACAGCAGCTGGATATGTGATATATAAGTTACTGTACAGTATAGCAATCAGCATGTGGTATATAATGTATAGTAACTGTATAACCCCCGATAACACAGCAGCTGGATATGTGATATATAAGTTATTGTACAGTATAGCAGCATGTGGTGTATAATGTATAGTAACTATATAACCCAGATAACACAGCAGCTGGATATGTGATATATAAGTTACTGTACAGTATAGCAGCATGTGGTGTATAATGTATAGTAACTGTATAACCCTGATAACACAGTAGCTGGATATGTGATATATAAGTTACTGTACAGTATAGCAGCATGTGGTGTATAATGTATAGTAACTGTATAACCCTGATAACACAGCAGCTGGATATGTGATATATAAGTTACTGTACAGTATAGCAGCATGTGGTGTATAATATATAGTAAACATCTCCCCCTCCACCTGTATACTATGTACGGTTACCTCAGGAAGAGACCGGAAACATCTCCCCCCTCCACCTGTATACTATGTACGGTTACCTCAGGAAGAGACCGGAAACATCTCCCCATCCACCTGTATACTATGTACGGTTACCTCAGGAAGAGACCGGAAACATCTCCCCATCCTTCTGTATACTATGTACGGTTACCTCAGGAAGAGACCGGAAACATCTCCCCATCCTTCTGTATACTATGTACGGTTACCTCAGGAAGAGACCGGAAACATCTCCCCATCCACCTGTACACTATGTACGGTTACCTCAGGAAGAGACCAGAAACATCTCCCCATCCACCTGTACACTATGTATGGTTACCTCAGGAAGAGACCGGAAACATCTCCCCATCCCCCTGTACACTATGTACGGTTACCTCAGGAAGAGACCGGAAACATCTCCCCATCCTTCTGTATACTATGTACGGTTACCTCAGGAAGAGACCAGAAACATCTCCCCATCCTTCTGTATACTATGTACGGTTACCTCAGGAAGAGACCGGAAACATCTCCCCATCCTTCTGTATACTATGTACGGTTACCTCAGGAAGAGACCAGAAACATCTCCTCCTCCACCTGTACACTATGTACGGTTACCTCAGGAAGAGACCGGAAACATCTCCCCATCCCCCTGTACACTATGTACGGTTACCTCAGGAAGAGACCGGAAACATCTCCCTATCCATCTGTATACTATGTACGGTTACCTCAGGAAGAGACCGGAAACATCTCCCCATCCACCTGTACACTATGTACGGTTACCTCAGGAAGAGACCGGAAACATCTCCCCATCCCCCTGTACACTATGTACGGTTACCTCAGGAAGAGACCGGAAACATCTCCCCATCCCCCTGTACACTATGTACGGTTACCTCAGGAAGAGACCGGAAACATCTCCCTATCCATCTGTATACTATGTACGGTTACCTCAGGAAGAGACCGGAAACATCTCCCCATCCACCTGTACACTATGTACGGTTACCTCAGGAAGAGACCGGAAACATCTCCCCATCCTTCTGTATACTATGTACGGTTACCTCAGGAAGAGACCAGAAACATCTCCCCATCCCCCTGTACACTATGTACGGTTACCTCAGGAAGAGACCGGAAACATCTCCCCATCCACCTGTATACTATGTACGGTTACCTCAGGAAGAGACCGGAAACATCTTCCCATCCTTCTGTATACTATGTACGGTTACCTCAGGAAGAGACCGGAAACATCTCCCCCTCCACCTGTACACTATGTACGGTTACCTCAGGAAGAGACCGGAAACATCTCCCCATCCCCCTGTATACTATGTACGGTTACCTCAGGAGGAGACTGGAAACATCTCCCCATCCCCCTGTATACTATGTACGGTTACCTCAGGAAGAGACCGGAAACATCTCCCCATCCCCTTGTATACTATGTACGGTTACCTCAGGAAGAGACCGGAAACTGCAGCATCGGCAGCTTCGTTCATTATCTGTCACTCTTTGTGGCCTCAGGGTTTGTCTGTGTGAACGTTGCGTCAGCCGCTCTATGGCAGCTCTCCTTCTTTGAACAGTTTTTACACATTGATTTGCCCAGGGACTCAAAATCTCAAACTCGCCAATTGACCCATTATGGTGGGTGATCAAAAAGTGTACCTGGAGTTCACATGGACATCTGTAAAGTTACCTGTAACCATCCTATATGTCCCAGTGACCGTCCTCACACCTCGGACAGGGTTGTTACTGTTAGTGGTACGTCATTCTGCATGGAGGTCAGCGTATATCCTGTCTTGTGTCATCCATCTTTGTAAAGTCTGGGATTATCTACAATGATAACTTAAAACTTTTATTAACCCCTTAAGGACCGGTCCTAAAATGGCCTTAACCCCTTAAGGTCAAAGCCAATTTGCGTTTTTGCACTTTTGCTTTTTCCACTTTATGTTTAAAAGTCCATAGCACTTGCATTTTTTCACCTAGAGACGTATATGAGCGCTTATTCTTTGCGAAACCAATTGTACTTTGCAATGACCAGCATTATTTTTCCATAACATATGCTGCGAAACCGGAAAAAAATCATTTGCGCTGTCAAATTGAAAAAAAAGGAATTTGTTTTGATTTCGGGGAGTTTTGCATTTACGCTGTCCGTCCTATGGTAAAACTGACTTGTTATGCATATTCCCCAAGTCGTTACGATTAAAACGATATATAACATGTATAACTTATATTGTATCTGATGGCCGATAAAAAATTCAAACCATTGTTACCAAATATACGTTCCTTACAATCGCTCCATTCCCGGCTTATAGCGCTTTTATCCTTTGGTCTATGGGGCTGTGTCAGGTGTCAGAAAGAACACATCATGGCGCAAAAACTATCGGTACCTTGATTGCGCATATGCAACTTTTTGATCGCTTTTTATAACATTTTTTCTGGATTTGATGCGACCAAAAATGCGCAATTTTGCACTTTGGAATCTTTTTGCACTGACGCCGTTTACCGTACAAGATCAGGAATGTGATTAATTAATAGTTCGGGCGATTACGCGCGTGGCGACAACAAACATGTTTATTTATTTGTTTATTTATTTATATTTATAAAATGGGAAAAGGGGGGTGATTTGGACTTTTATTAGGGGAGGGGTTTTTTTTATTAATGAAAAAACATTTTTTTTTAACATGAATTAGAAGTCCCCTTGGGGGACTTGTATATACACAGCACTGATCCCCCTGGGAGACTTGTATATACACAGCACTGATCCCCCCCTGGAGGACTTGTGTATATACACAGCACTGATCCCCCTGGGAGACTTGTATATACACAGCACTGATCCCCCTGGGGGACTTGTATATACACAGCACTGATCCCCCAGGGAGACTTGTATATACACAGCACTGATCCCCCTGGGGGACTTGTATATACACAGCACTGATCCCCCTGGGGGACTTGTATATACACAGCACTGATCCCCCTGGGGGACTTGTATATACACAGCACTGATCCCCCTGGGGGACTTGTATATACACAGCACTGATCCCCCCCTGGGGGACTTGTGTATATGTCACGGCCGCGGCGGCGTCCCGTGCTCCGGGCCGCCGCCGCGACCTTCCTCCATCCCATGCAGCTGCCGGGGTCCCGGTGCAGGGACCCGGCGCTGCTACATGTTCGGCCCCGGGGGGCGCCTTACCTGGTCCCGCTCCTGCCTCCGTCTGTGCCGGCCGGCGCGCGCGTCCCCGCCTCCTAGGGCGCGCGCGCGCCGGCTGTCTCAGATTTAAAGGGCCAGTCCGCTTCTAATTGGTAGTTGCACCCAATCACTCTCCTATAAATCCCAGCATGCCCTGTCCCTGGTGTTGGAGCCTCTACATGCTTCCCATAGCGTTTGGCCCAGCTCCCTGTTGTTCCTGATTCCCGTCCGTTACCTGGTTCCTAGTCCCTGTTCCTGATTCCTATCCGCCACCTTGTCCCTAGTCCTTGTTCCTGGTTCCTGTTCCCCTGCATCACCATTGCTCCTGTGTATTGCCTGTCACCTGCGGTTACGTCCACTGACCTCTGCAGCACCATCTCCTGCCTACTGCTCCTGCCACGCCTCGCCTGCCGTCACCAGCAACCAAGCCAGGGGTAGCGACCTGGGGGTCGCCTGCCGCAGCAAGTCCATCCCGCCTTGCGGCGGGCTCTGGTGAAGACCAGCGGCCCCTTAGACTCCGCTCCCTGGGGAGGTTAGTGCCATTGCTGGTGACGGTCCAGTGGATCCACTAGTCCAGGCGTTACAGTAGGCTCCAACCATGGATCCCGGCGAGGTGCCTGATATCCGCGAGGTAGCCCGAGTGGTCGCCCTACAGGCTCAACAGATTCAGCAACAGTCACAGCTGATTCAACAACTGACTGCAGCCATTCAGCAGCATACCACAGCTCAGCAGTCATCACCTCCGGCAGCCTCTTCAAAACTACGACTGGCTCTCCCAAGTAAATATGGAGGTGACCCCAAGTTGTGCAGAGGATTCCTGACCCAATGCACTATGTATATCGAACTTTCAAGCAGTCAGTTTGCCACCGAGCGCTCTAAAGTGGCTTTCATTATCAGCCTATTGGAGGGAAGAGCTCTGGCCTGGGCCACGCCACTATGGGACCGTAATGATCCGGTTGCTGCCAATTTTCGAATCTTCCTGGACGAGTTCCGCTCTGTCTTTGAGGAACCTGCCCGTGCGTCTTCGGCTGAGACTGCTATTCTCAATCTATCCCAAGGTACTTCCTCCGTTGGTGATTACGCCATCCAGTTCCGCACCCTGGCTGCGGAACTAGACTGGAATGAGGCCGCTCTGATTGCCACCTTTAAAAAGGGCCTGTCCAGCCAAGTGAAGGATGTGCTCGCTGCCCGGGACCTGCCTACCTCCTTGAACGAACTTATCCTACTGGCTACCAGAGTCTACACCAGGTTTTCCGAGAGAGAGGAGGAGGTCCGGCAAGGACGGCGTCTGAGTCTGCCCCGTCGCCATCCTCGGCTGGCACCGATGTTCCAGAATCCCGTTGCTCCTATGTCCCAGCCGCTTCCAGAAGTTCCTATGCAGGTGGAATGTGTTCGCCTGACGACTGATGAGAGGAACCGTCGTCTGGACCAGAATCTCTGCCTCTATTGCGGTGGCGCGGATCACTATCGGCAGAGATGTCCCCAACGCCCTCAGCGTCCGGGAAACGCTCGCACCTAGGTCCGGTGGGAGAGGCCTCCCTAGGTGTGAATGCCACCTCTCCAAGGTTGACTATGCCCGTCTCCATCCAGACACCCTCTGGGCAAGTTTTCCAGACTACTGCCCTCATCGACTCTGGCTCTGCTGGCAGTTTCATCTCTGCTTCGTTGTTCCAAAGATGGCGGCTACCCGTGATCCAGCTAGCCCAACCCCGGTCTATCTCTTCGGTTACGGGGGAGGTTCTTACCGAAGCGGTGTACAGCCAGACGGCACCCCTAGTCCTCCAGGTGGGAGCCTTACATCAGGAGAAGATCTCCTTCTATGTCTTGCGCCATTCCTCTTCCAACCTCCTGCTGGGTCTTCCTTGGCTGCAACTCCATACCCCTAGGCTGGACTGGAGAACTGGGGAGGTTCTCAGCTGGGGCCAGGACTGTCATAACCAGTGTCTGAGATCTCCTCAATCCAAGTGCTCTACAAGGTCACCTGCTAATGTCAAGCCTCTATCCGGGCTACCAGAGGACTACCAAGACTTTGTCGATGTTTTCTCGGCCAAAGAGGCGGACTCACTACCACCTCATCGAGCCTATGATTGCCCTATAGACCTTCTTCCAGGGGCTTCTCCTCCACGTGGTCGAGTATACCCTCTCTCTGTGCCCGAGACTGAAGCCATGTCCTCCTACATCCAGGAGAACTTACAAAAGGGCTTCATCTGTAAATCCACGTCCCCAGCTGGCGCTGGATTTTTCTTTGTCCAGAAGAAGGACGGTTCCCTCCGCCCATGCATAGACTATCGGGGCTTGAATAAGGTGACTGTTAAGAACCGCTATCCTCTTCCGCTTATTCCTGAACTATTCGACCGTCTTCGTGCAGCTAAGATCTTCTCCAAGCTGGATCTCAGGGGAGCGTATAACTTGGTCTGTATTCGTAAAGGAGACGAATGGAAGACCGCTTTCAACACCAGAGATGGGCACTACGAATATCTGGTCATGCCATTCGGCCTATGCAATGCCCCAGCGGTCTTCCAGGAATTCGTGAACGACATCTTCCGAGACCTCCTCTATGTCATTGTCTATTTGGACGACATTTTGGTCTTCTCCCCGGACCAGCAGACTCATGTGGCACAAGTGCGTCAGGTCCTACGAAGACTACGGGCCAACCATCTATACGCCAAGCTAGAGAAGTGTGTTTTTCATCAGCGCAGTCTTCCATTTCTTGGCTATATCGTTTCCGACCAGGGTCTACAAATGGATCCAGCCAAGCTCGCAGCTGTCCTTCAATGGCCACGCCCTGTGGGACTTAGAGCCATCCAACGTTTCCTTGGCTTCGCCAACTATTATCGGCAATTCATCCCTCACTTCTCTACCCTGGTCGCACCCATAGTGGCTCTCACAAAAAAGAAGGCGGACCCCAGAAGTTGGCCTCCAGAGGCCGAACAAGCCTTCAATAGCCTCAAGTCTGCCTTTGCCTCTGCTCCTGCTCTGGTCCGCCCGGATGTCTCCAGGCCGTTTTCTCTCGAGGTCGACGCTTCTTCTGTGGGCGCAGGAGCCGTTCTCTCGCAAAGGGACACATCAGGCAAGACCAGAACCTGCGGGTTCTTCTCTAAGACTTTCTCCCCTGCCGAGAGGAACTATACCATTGGGGACCGTGAACTCCTGGCCATTAAGTTGGCACTGGAGGAGTGGCGTCATCTATTAGAGGGGGCTAAACACCCTGTTAACATCTACACGGACCACAAGAACCTCCTCTACCTCCAATCGGCTCAACGCCTCAATCCCAGGCAGGCTCGGTGGTCCCTCTTCTTCTCTCGGTTCAACTATACCATCCACTTCCGTCCAGCCGAGAAGAATCTGAAGGCCGATGCATTATCCCGAGCATCCGATGTCATGGGGCAAGAGGAATCTCCTCGTCACATAATACCTCCCGACCGCCCAGTGCCAGTTGCCACTTCTGCTCTGCAGAGACTGCCTCCCGGGAAGACTTATGTGCGCCCCGCACTCCGTAAACGCATCTTGAAGTGGGGGCATTCCTCTTTGGTAGCCGGGCATCCAGGAGCCCAAAAGACCGGGCAATTGATCTCCCGTCACTACTGGTGGCCCAATCTCCTCCAGGATGTCAAGGATTTTGTGGCTTCCTGTGCAGTCAATGCCAGGAATAAATCTCCCCGTCTAAAACCTGCCGGCCTACTATTGCCCTTGCTAGTCCCGGATCATCCCTGGCACCACATTGGGATGGATTTCATCACAGACCTACCTCCATCTGCGGGCAATACAGTTATTTGGGTGGTGACGGACCGCTTCTCTAAAATGGCTCACTTCGTGGCCCTTCCTGGTCTGCCCTCTGCTCCTCGTCTGGCTCAGTTGTTCTTCCGACACATCTTTCGCCTGCATGGACTTCCTCTTCACATTGTGTCCGACCGAGGCCCTCAATTTGTCTCTAAATTTTGGCGTGCCCTATGCTCGCAACTCCAAGTGAAGCTGGACTTCTCATCGGCCTATCATCCTCAAACTAACGGGCAAGTGGAGAGAGTCAATCAAATTCTGGGTAACTACCTACGCCATTTTGTTTCCAGCCGCCAAGACAACTGGTCCGATCTACTCCCATGGGCAGAATTCTCATATTGTAACGCCCGGAGTAGTGGATCCACTGGACCGGCACCAGCGATGGCACAAACCTCACCAGGGAGCGGAGTCTAAGGGGCCGCTGGTTTTCACCAGAGCCCGCCGCAAGGCGGGATGGACTTGCTGCGGCAGGCGACCCCCAGGTCGCTACCCCTGGCTTGGTTGCTGGTGTCGGCAGGCGAGGCGTGGCAGGAGATGGCACAGGCAATAGTCAGCAGATGAGAGAGCACGTGACAGGCTGGACACGGGAACAGGTGGAGTGACAGGGGAACAGGAACCAGGAACGGGGACTTGGGACCAGGTAACAGACAGGACTCAGGAACAGGGACTAGGGACCAGGTAACGGACAGGACACAGGAACAACAGGGAGCTGGGCCAAACGCTATGGGAAGCATGTAGAGGCTCCAACACTAAGGACAGGGCATGCTGGGATTTATAGGGGAGTGATTGGTGCCACTAACCAATTAGGAGCGCACTGCCCCTTTAAATCTGAGACAGCCGGCGCGCGCGCGCGCCCTAGGAGGCGGGGACGCGCGCGCCGGCCGGCACAGACCGCGACACGCACGGAGGAGAGGTGAGGCGCCCCAGGGGCCGAAGCAGCAGCAGCGCCGGGTCCCTACACAAGGACCCCGGCGGCTGCACGGGACAGGAGGCGGTCGCGGCGGCAACCCGGGACACGGAAAGCCGCCGCGGCCGTGACACATATAACCATTTGGACTCGACTTCCACAGGCAAGTCCCCTTTCTATGTGGTCTACGGGCATCATCCTCGTCCTCCTCTGCCTCTCTCTCCATCCTCTGAAGTCCCAGCCGTGGAGGAGTTGTTATCTGACCTGCAATCGATCTGGGAACAAACTCGACAGTCCTTAATCAAAGCCTCCGAACGCATGAAGGACCAGGCTGATAAGAAGAGGAGACCTGCCACGAATTTTCTCCCAGGTGACAAAGTCTGGCTCTCGGCCAAATATGTCCGACTCAAGATTCCCAGCTACAAGTTGGGCCCTCGATTCCTCGGTCCTTTCTCGGTGCTAAGACGCATCAACCCTGTCACCTACAAACTCCGCCTACCCCCCACTATGCGGATTCCGAACTCCTTCCATGTTTCCCTCTTAAAACCAGTGGTCCTGAACCGGTTCTCCGATAGGTCTTCATTCTCTGCTCCACAAGCCGTCTCTGACGACGTCTACGCTGTTAGGCTGGGTTCACACTATGTATATTTCAGGCAGTATTTGGTCCTCATGTCAGGTCCTCATAGAAACCAAAACCAGGAGTGGATTGAAAACACAGAAAGGATCTGTTCACACAATGTTGAAATTGAGTGGATGGCCGCCATATAACAGTAAATAACGGCCATTATTTCAATACCACAGCCGTTGTTTTAAAATAACAGCAAATATTTGCCATTAAATGATGGCCATCCACTCAATTACAACATTATGTGAACAGAGCCTTTCTGTGTTTTCAATCCACTCCTGGTTTTGGTTGCTATACAGCCTCAAATATACAGCCTCAAATATACATAGTGTGAACCCAGCCTTAAGGACATTCTGGCCATGAAGACTGTCAGAGGGAGAAGGTTCTCCCTGGTGGACTGGAAAGGATTTGGTCCTGAGGAGAGGTCCTGGGAACCCGAGGCTAACATCCTGGACCAAGATCTCATCAAGAGGTTCCTGCAGGTTAGAAAGAGGGGGAGGCCAAAGGGGGGGGGTACTGTCACGGCCGCGGCGGCGTCCCGTGCTCCGGGCCGCCGCCGCGACCTTCCTCCATCCCATGCAGCTGCCGGGGTCCCGGTGCAGGGACCCGGCGCTGCTACATGTTCGGCCCCGGGGGGCGCCTTACCTGGTCCCGCTCCTGCCTCCGTCTGTGCCGGCCGGCGCGCGCGTCCCCGCCTCCTAGGGCGCGCGCGCGCCGGCTGTCTCAGATTTAAAGGGCCAGTCCGCACCTAATTGGTAGTTGCACCCAATCACTCCCCTATAAATCCCAGCATGCCCTGTCCCTGGTGTTGGAGCCTCTACATGCTTCCCATAGCGTTTGGCCCAGCTCCCTGTTGTTCCTGATTCCCGTCCGTTACCTGGTTCCTAGTCCCTGTTCCTGATTCCTATCCGCCACCTTGTCCCTAGTCCTTGTTCCTGGTTCCTGTTCCCCTGCATCACCATTGCTCCTGTGTATTGCCTGTCACCTGCGGTTACGTCCACTGACCTCTGCAGCACCATCTCCTGCCTACTGCTCCTGCCACGCCTCGCCTGCCGTCACCAGCAACCAAGCCAGGGGTAGCGACCTGGGGGTCGCCTGCCGCAGCAAGTCCATCCCGCCTTGCGGCGGGCTCTGGTGAAGACCAGCGGCCCCTTAGACTCCGCTCCCTGGGGAGGTTAGTGCCATCGCTGGTGACGGTCCAGTGGATCCACTAGTCCAGGCGTTACAGTATATACACAGCACTGATCCCCCTGGGAGACTAGTATATACACAGCACTGATCCCCCTGGGGGACTTGTATATACACAGCACTGATCCCCCTGGGGGACTTGTATATACACAGCACTGATCCCCCTGGGGGACTTGTATATACACAGCACTGATCCCCCTGGGGGACTTGTATATACACAGCACTGATCCCCCTGGGGGACTTGTATATACACAGCACTGATCCCCCTGGGGGACTTGTATATACACAGCACTGATCTCTCATAGAGATCAATGCTGTGTATATACACAGCAAAGATCCATCAGATCGGTGATACATTGCTCTGGCCTGCTGCAGGCCATAGCAATCTATGGCCAAGCAGGGATCAGCGTCATTGCGACGCTGAGGCCCGGCACGGGCAGAAGAACAGGGGAAATCTGTCCCACTAGACACCAGGGATGCATGGATCTGAGCGCAGCTGTCAGGTTTGACAGCTGCATTTAGATTCCTAATTAGCCGGCCGGGACCCGCACTGGCTAATAGAGGCATTCCCCGCCTATACATATCAGCCGGGAGTGGCGCCGTTCAGAGCGGTGTCCTTCTCTGAACACCCCCGCGGCACCATGACGTATCAGATAGGTCATGGGTCGCTAAGGGGTTCAGGATCGAGGCAAATGTTATGAATATGACCTGTGTCACTTTAGTCATTAATAACTTCGGGATGCTTTTACCTATCCGGCTGATTCTGAGATTGTTTTCTCGTGACATATTGTACTTTACATTTCAGGTAAATTGGAGTCGATACTTATAATGAATCTTTATGAAAAAGCCCAAAATAACGTGAAAAATTGCATTTTCCAACTTTTAAACTTTTCTGCTTATACAGAAAATGGTTATACCACATAAATTATATATTAAATAGCATTAGCAACATGTCTACTTTATGTTGGCGACATTTATTAAACTATATTTCATTTTTTTTAGACAATAGGAAGCTGAGGGGGTGGCCTGGCAATGGTGGGGTGAGGACGTGTGGCAGGAGAGCTCCGGTGACGGGACGCACATTACCTCGATTTTCAGCAGAACCGCTCACCCCTCAGCGCCCTAATGCAGCAGGGAAAGAAGGGGGGCACCTCAAGGACACAGCGCACCCGCTCTTCTACGGCCCCGAACTCCATGGACCGGTTCCTGACGGGGGAAACCGCGCGCCGCGCACATAAGCAGCCTGAGCTGCAAATGGCCGCGGGCTCTCCCCGGACAGCAGACCGCGGCTCCTCTGGCACCCAGCGCTCTCCCGGAACGGCGGCATCTACTTCTCCTACTTCTTCATGCGCCTCAGGTCAGTCGGGCAGCCCCTTAGCACACTCTCCAGAGGTGGCCCCTCGTGTGCCCGCCACTCAGGGGAAAGAGCGCGCTCCCATACCGCCGCCATCTTTGGCAGCTTCCCTCTCCCCCTTGGCGACGCCATTTGTTACACAGGCTGCCGCCTCACAGGATGATATGAACATTACAGGCACTGCACCTGCTGCCCCTGACCAGTGGAGCTGGCAAGATCATGTCAAATCCCTACCCACAAAAGCTGAAATGGAAATGTTCATGGAGAGGCTGGAAAACTCATATAAAAGGGAGGTTGGGGTTGGGGTTGGGGTTGGGGTGCTGAGAGCAGACTTTGCTGTTATTGATGCTAAAGTACAAGATCTAAGCACAGACCACATGGCGCTATGCAGCACTGTTGAAGATTTACAAGCTACTGTGGCCACTCAGGAGCTCCATATTAAACAGTTGTAGAGGTTCCAGGATGATTTAGAAAATAGGAAGCGGCGGAACAATGTAAGAATCAGGGGGCTGCCTGAATCCTATAAAGCAGCAGATCTAATCCCTACACTACATAAGTGCTTTAGTGCATTGCTGGACAGGCCCATAGGAGATGATTTTGAAGTGGATCGTGCTCACAGGGCCTTGGGCCCCATGAATCCTGATGCTTCTAGACCAAGAGACATAATTTGTCGCCTCCACCATTACAGATTTAAGGAGGAGTTAATGCGTGCGGCTAGGAACCTTGACTGTGTAGACTGTGATGGGCATCGTCTCATATTTCTACAAGACCTTTCCAGGGCTACTCTGGCTCAGCGTCGCTCCCTGCGTCCTTTACTGGAAGCTTTGAGAGAGACATTCCTTATGCATGGGGGTTCCCGTTCCATTTGATTGTACGACGTAATGGCAGACGCCTGGAACTGCGTGAGCCCGAGGATTTGCCGGCCTTTCTGACTGAATTGAACCTGCCCATGATTTCCCTACCTGATTGGGGTTATCTGCCTCCTTTCCCTACTACGTTGCAATCTGTGAATGATTGATGATCCGGGACTATGAGTAGTGATTAGGGTCCTGCTGGGACGGGTCTTTGCCTTACGCTGCTCATTAGTTCGATTTACACCATACTGTTGCCATACTGTTGCCATACTGTTGTTTGGGTGGGTTGTATGTCTGTTCAGGGTTGTGTGCCCATGTCATATATCCCAGCCCCTGCTTGCTTGTTTGTTTGATTATTGCAGAATGGGGTGAGAATGGTTACTCATGTTTTTGCACTTATGGGGTGTGTCCCGTCCTGGACTCCTGCTCCCCCTATTGCCAGTTACTCCCTCCTTAGGGTGACGCGTGAGCGTCCTTTGCTTTCCCCTTTTGGGTATTTTTACTGCACGTATTAGTCACGTGTAGTCGAAGGCTTGCACTTGTGTAGCCTTTTTGCTTGTCTTTGTTTCTATTTTCTTTGTCTTTGTCCGTTCTTTTTTGTTCCCCTCTTGTTTCTCTCTTCCCTCCTCTCCCTCTTCCCCTCCTCCCCTTGGGGTGTTTGGGTTTTTTTTTTTTTTTTTTTTTCCTCAGTGGCTAGATCTTCTGTAGCCAAGATCCAGTCTGCCTTACGCTCTTATAGGTTGGTTGATGTGTGGCGGATTTCACCCATTTCTCGGCTGCCCATAACTCGTATGGCCGACTGGACATGTTTTTTATTCCGCATTCGGCTTTACTGTTTCACCCTTGGGCGACTATTGGAACGGCAATCTGGTCAGATCATTCCCCCATTTTCCTCACGCTGGCGCTCCCTGGCCTGGTCCCGAAAGAGTGGACGTGGAGGCTCAATGAGTCGTTGTTAAAGGACGTGACCTGTAAATCTGCTATAGAACGAACAATTGCACAGTTCTTAGATTCCCATAGTCATGATCCCACACCATTGCCGTTCCAATGGGAAGCTTTGAAGTGTGTAGTTAGGGGGGAACTCATCAAGCAAGGGGCCAGGCTGAAACGTGAATATGGGTCTCAAATTCAAAAGTTGCTAACACGACTTGAGGAGCTGTCAGCTTTGCACAAACGGGTGGGATCAGATGAAAATTTGCTGGCGCTTACAACTGCTAGAGAAAAGCTACGTGACTTACTGTTGCGCAAAACACTATGGCAGAAGGAGAGGCTGCGCAGTTTTCAATACGAGCATGCTAATAAGTGTGGCCGTGCGCTGGCGCGCTTGCTTCACCCTAAATCTACTTCCACTTACATCCCCACTATTCAGTCGTCTGAACGTGGGATGGTGTTCCACCCCAGGCAGATTGCAGATCAATTTCAATCCAACTTTTCCTCTCTTTACAACATTAAAGGTCGGTACGAGGATTTACCCTTGCCTGCCTTGGATGCTAAATTGTCGGATTACATGAATGATACTGCTCTGCCCCGAGTGGATCCTGAATGTGGAGAAGCAATGGACTCCGACTTCACGGAGACTGAAGTAGACGCAATCATTCAATCTCTGAAGGGGGGTAAAAGTCCTGGCCCTGACGGCTTTACGGTAGCATTTTATAAATTATTTAAACCCCTTCTTTTGCCTTTTATGACCAGGTGTTTCAATGCGGTGTCTCCCACTTGTCCCTTTCCGAAACAGGCCTTAGAGGCTCACATAGTAGTCTTGCCCAAGCCCAATAAGGATCCCAAATTTTGTGGGAATTATCGACCCATATCACTTATTAATTGTGACCTGAAAATTTATTCAAAGGTCCTGGCAATCCGCTTGGGCAGTCTCATGCCTGCGCTCATTCATGGGGATCAGGTTGGGTTTGTGCAAGGCAGGGAGGCGAGGGACAATACCCTGCGCACCATTGGCTTAATTTCCTATGCTGGGCGTAAGGGGCTTCCAATGTGCCTAGTATCGGTTGACGCTGAAAAGGCTTTTGATAGGGTACATTGGAGGTTTCTTAGAGCCTCTCTGGCGCAGGTTGGCCTGGGCTCTGGTTTTATTGATAGAGTCATAGCGCTTTATTCTCTTCCGTCCGCACGGGTGAGAGTAAACGGGATTCTTTCGGACTCCTTTCCCATTCACAATGGGACTCGCCAGGGGTGTCCCCTGTCTCCCCTATTATATATCCTCACCATGGAACACCTGGCCATAGCATTAAGGAAGAACCCGGATGTGGTGGGACTCAGGGTGGGTAGGGATCAACACAAATTAGCTTTGTACGCGGACGATTTACTGCTCTATATCTCTTCCCCATTCGTCTCACTGCCATCGGTTTTGAAAGAATTTGATAGATTTGGATCACTGAGTAACTTTAAAGTGAACATGTCCAAGTCGGAGGTCTTAAATGTCTCGTTGCCATCCGCGGAAGCTGCCGCATTGCAACATGCTTTCTCATTCCGTTGGCAGTCAGAAAGTATTACCTATCTGGGTATCCAGGTCCCGTCCGTGCTGCACCGTCTTTATTCACTAAATTATTTACCCATGCAACAACGTATCCTGTCTGAGCTGCAACACTATATGCATAAGCCGACCTCGTGGTTTGGGCGCATACATGTTATAAAGATGGACATATTGCCAAAACTTCTCTACCTCTTCCAGACGGTCCCTATTAGTGTGTCTCCTAGTTTTTTTAGAGCTCTGCAACGAGCTATATCCAAATTTGTATGGAATTCATGTCGGCCGCGGATCAGATTTTCCACGCTTACTAAACACAGGAACAGAGGTGGGACTGGATTACCTGATCTGAAAATTTATCACGCTGCTGCGACTTTGGTAAGGGTGTTAGATTGGTCTAAGAGCGACACGATCAAACGATGGGTCAAATTGGAGCAGGCTTTGGCTCCGATTGATCTTAGATTGGCCCCTTGGTTGACCCCCACCGACAGACTATCTGCCTTTTCTGAATGGCCTTTATTAGTGTCTCACACCCTTCATATTTGGGATCTCTGGGTTTCCAAACATCGCATCTCCTTCAGACCAGGCCCGATGACTCCGCTCCTCCGCAATCCGGCATTTGCCCCTGGCTTCGCGGCGCTGAGGCAATGCCCCGTCTTAGAGATGTGGTAGTAAATGGTTCTATACCTGATCTGGCTTCCTTGGGGGCCGGGTGTCCTGGGGTTAATCTTTCCTGGTTGGAATTGGAGCAGGTGCAATCGTTCTTCAGATGCTTATTCTCTGAGACAGCTTATTCTCCGGAAATCACCGAGTTTGCTGATCTATTCTTGTTGAACACTGGTGTCCCGCACGCTTTATCAGTACTATATCAGTTCCTACTTCAAAAATGCAATGGGGATCCACCACTGTTCTTCACGAAGTGGGAAGAGGACCTGGGGATTACATTTGATGAAAGCTCGAAACTAAAAATTTGCACTTTGACCCATGGTTTATCTTTGGCATCAAAGGCTAAAGAGAAAAACTATAAAATCTTGGTATTATGGCTCGTTGGTATTATTGTCCCGTACGACTTCATCAAATGTACGCCTCGGCGTCAGACTTATGTTGGCGATGTGAAGCCGCTGCTGGGTCCATGCTCCATATATGGTGGGAATGCCCAGCCATCCAGGAATTCTGGGGGAAAGTGTTGAGGGTGTATGAGATCTACTCGAGTAAAAAAATTACTAACTCCCCACAAGTCACCCTCCTATCGTTGATACCGGGTTCTCTTAGTCAGATCAAGAAAGGGATTCTAAGACACATGTTGACCGCTGCACGCATGGTGATACCTAGACATTGGAAAACCCAAGTAATACCTTCTCTAGCCGAATGGGCAACAGAGCTGAGAGACATTGGTCGTATGGAAGAAATAGTGGCTGAGGCGCATGATCGGTCGGATAAGTTTGACCTGATTTGGCTACCTTGGCGGACGTTCATGGACTCCGAGAGTTTCCTAAATTGCGATGGTGGTTCGGGTCACTGAGCGGAGCGGTTTTGTTTTTCTTCCCCCTTCTCCCCCGATTCTCCCTCCCCCACCTAGTGTGTGTTGTCTTGTTTGTCTTTTCTACTCTTCTTGTTTCTCGGCCTACATTCGTGATAATGCGCCAGTTGAGCGCCAGCATATGTCATGTTATCTGTCAGCTGAGAGTTTATAGTTGTCTTGTTTATTATTGCTATTTTTACAAAAACTTGGGTTCAATATTCTATGAGACAGCTTATGTATGGATAAAACATGTGATCATTTTATCTGCATTTTTCTGATAGACTATCCTGGTTGGTCCTTTTTTTTTTTTATTCTCTGCACTATATTTTGGAATGTTCCATATTTTCTAGCTGTGAACCCTTTAATAAAAACAGATTGAACATAGACAATAGGAAGCTTAAAACATTAGCAGCAAATTTCCTAATTTTCAGTAAAATTTCCAAATCAGATATTTTTAGGGACCTGATCAGGTCTAGGCTGGGTTCACACTACGTATATTTCAGGCAGTATTTGGTCCTTAAGTCAGGTCCTCATAGCAACCAAAACCAGGAGTGGATGGAAAACACAGAAAGGATCTGTTCACACAATGTTGAAATTGAGTGGGTGGCCGTCATATAACGGTAAATAACTTCCATTATTTCAATATAACAGCCGTTGTTTTAAAATAACAGCAAATATTTGCCATTAAATGACGGCCATCCACTCAATTACAACATTATGTGAACAGAGCCTTTCTGTGTTTTCAATCCACTCCTGGTTTTGGTTGCTATACAGCCTCAAATATACGTAGTGTGAACACAGCCTAAAAGTGTATTTGAGGGTCCTGTATGTTAGACAGCCCCACAAAGCACCCCATTTTAGAAACTGCACCCCCCCCCCCCCCAAACTCTGCAAAAGCACATCCAGAAAGTTTATTAACCCTTTAGGGGAGTCACAGAAATAAAAGCTAAGTGTGTAAGAAATTTGAAAATTTAATTTTCTGTGCAGAGATTTTATTGTAATCCAATATCTTTCATAATGATAAACCTATTAGCAGAGAAATGCACCCCAATATTGATTGCCCTGTTTCTGCAGTTTATAGAAATACCCCATATGTGGCAGAGGCTCTGGGGTGCCAAAACCTAAAAAACACCCCTAAAGGGACACCATTTAGAAAACTACACCCCTCAAGGAATGTAACAAGGGGTGCGGTGAGCATCTGGACCCCACAGGTGCTTCACAGATTTTCAGAACAATGTGGTGTAAAAAAGGAAAAATACTATTTTTTACACTAAAACGTTGTTCTAGCCTTCAATTTTCATTTTTACAAAGGGATAAGAGGAAAAAAAAAACACCAAACGTGTAGCGCAGTTTCTCCCAAGTACGAAAATACACAAAGGGAAGGAGCGCCAATTGGCTTTTGGAAGCTGGATGTCACTGGAATGGATTTCAAGGGCCATGTCGCATTTACAGAGCCCTAGTGCTGCCAAGACACTGGAAACCCCCACAAGTGACCCCATTCTGGAAACTACACCCCACAAGGAATCTAACAAGGGGTGCAGTGAGCATATGGACCCCACTGGTGATGGGCACAAATGTGGAACAAGGTGACGTGAAAGTGAAAAATTTATTTTTTTCACTTTCACGGCACAAATGTGCCCATCATCAAGGGGTCCATATCCTCACTGCACCCCTTGTTAGATTCCTTGAGGGGTGTAGTTTCCAGAATGGGGTCACTTGTGGGGGGTTTCCAGTGTTTTGGCAGCACGAGGGCTCTGTAAATGCGACATGGCGTTCATCATCCATTTTAGCCAAATCCAGCCTCCAAAATCCAAATGGCGCTCCTTCCCTTCGGAGGCTTGCCCTGCGCCCACATGGCGCTTTATGTCCACATGTGAGGTATTTACGGACTCGGGGGAAATTGCTCTACACATTGTGTGTTTTTTTTTTCTCTTTTAACCCCTTGAGAAAATGAAGAAAAATCAAGGCTAGACCAACATTATAGTGTAAAAAATTTAGTATTTAATTTTCATGCCATATTGTTCCACATTTGTGCCCGTCACCAGTGGGGTCCATATGCTCACTACACCCCTTGTTACATTCCTTGAGGGGTGTAGTTTCCATAATGGGGGTCACTTGTGGGGGGTTTAAACTGTCTTGGCAACACAGGGGCCTTTTACATGCAACATTGTCCCTCAAAAACCATTCCATCCAAATCCAGCCTTCAAAAACCAAATGGCGCTCTGTCCCTTCGGAGGCTTACCCTGCACCCGCATGGCGCTTTATGTCCACATGTGGGTTATTACAGACTCAGGGGAAATTGCTCTACACATTTTGTGTTTTTTTTTTGTTTTTTTTTATCTTTTAACCCCTTGTTAAAATGAAAAAATCAAGACAAGATCAATGATTTAGTGTAAAAATTAAAAAAAATGTACACTAAATGTTAATCTAGCCTTGATTTTTTTCCATTTCCACAAGGGTTTAAAAAGGGAAATGAATGCAAAACGTGTAGGGTAATTTCCCCTGAGTACGTAAATACCCCACATGTGGACATAATTTGCCATATGGGCACAGGGCAAGCGACCAAAGGGACAGAGCGCCATTTAGAGGCTGGAATGGAGGATGGAGGCCATGTCACAATTACAAAGCTCCTGTGCTGCCAGGACAGTAGAAACCCCTCACAAGTGACCCCCTTCTGGAAACTACACCCCTCAAGGAATCTAACAAGGGGTGCAGTGAGGATATGGACCCCACTGGTAACAGGCACATATGTAGAACATGTGGTGTGAAGAGGAAATTTCTTTTTCATTTTCACGGCCCAAATGTGGCCGTCACCAGGGGGCCATATCCCCGCTGCCCCCCTTGTTAGATTCCTTATGGGGAAGTTTCCAGAATGGGGTAACTTGTGGGGGGTTTCTACTGTCCTGGCCACACAGAGGCTTTGTAATTGCATCATGGCATCCTCTAATGGGAATGGCGGCCATACCTATTTAGTTGGGGAAAAGGGACAATTCTTAATTTATTTGGGGGTATTAGGGCAATTATTAGTTTATAAGGTTGAAAATGACAGGTGTCCATCAAATTCAACCTGTGTTGATCCAGAGGAAGGCAAAAAACCCCTCTTGAGGCAGACGACAGTAGCCTCATCACAGGGGAAAAATTCCTTCCCAACCCCATAATGGCGATCAGAATAATCCCCGGATCAACGTGACCCCTGAAATAGGAATAAGGGACAGAATTTAGATAATGTAGAACCCCAGTGACGTGTGGTACGCCTTAAAGCGATCCAGTATGCAGAGGCCTGGGGGATCAGGACAGGTGTCACACTGGTAAATGGTGTCCTTCCTGATCCCCCTGTTACGCCACACTCTGCACTTCTTTTGGGGTCTCCCGTTCTCCAGTGTGGGGGACGTCACCTGGAAAATGTTTCCCTGGTGTGATACGGGGTCCCTCATATCCAGAAGCGCTGGGTCCGCTCCATGGCTGCTAAATATTAGGGCTCTATTACTACTTCTGATATTTTCGGATTGTGCCACAAGCTACAGTATTTTGGGCAGCGAGGGACTGGAAGAGGGGGGTGCTGGTATAAAAGTTATCCCCGTACAGGTGGTGACCTTTATCCAGCAGTGGGAAGATCAGTTCCCAAACGATCTTCCCACTAACTCCGAGGATGGGGGGGGCATCTGGGGGCAGGATTCGGGTGTCCCTTCCTTCATATACTCTAAGGGTACATGCACACTGCAGAATGGCGAAGGACAACCCTTTGTGCATTCCGCAGCTCGCACCCGCCGGCGGACTGATGTGGGCACGCACGTCTCCGCACATGTGCATAGAATGGAGTCTATGATGTGTTCATTCTTTGGATGGACGATGGAATCCGCCGTGCATAGAATGGAGTCTGACACGGGTGGAGACGCGCACCTGCATCAGTCCGCCGGCGGGTGCCAGCTGCGGAATGCACAAAGGGTTATCCTTCGCCATTCCGCAGTGTGCACATACCCTAAATCTGTAAGTGTACCCTAAGGTACTCTCACAGAGTTTGTAGAATTTCACGCCAAACCGTCATCTCTTATTGGGCCGGTACTGGCGAAAAAGATGTGTCTGGGAGGCAGCGTACGCTACGCTACCCCCAGACACGTCACTGGAAATGATGATGAGGAGGATGAATGGAGAAAAAAGGATCCCCCCATTCATCCTCACTGGCTGTTTCGTTGTCGGAGGCAATTTCATGTTTTGTGTAGTGTAATGTAGTTCTTTTTTACGTTTTTTTTTAAACATTAAGTATAAAAAAAAAAAAACTACGCCAAGAAAGGAGTTGCTGATAAGTACCACACATAAGGGTGGCATTTATCAGCAGACAGTGGCGGTAGAATATAGAAAAAAACACCCTACGCCAAAAAGGAGGAGTTGCTGATTAGCAGTGCACTTACGTGCAATGCTGATCAGCACTCAGCAGCGGTAGGGTGCGGGGAAAAAAAAAAAGGAAAACAATTGAAAAAAAAAGTGTATTATATACACTTATCAGCCGCTAGGGGGAAGTATAACGCAAATTCTGGAAAAAGCCGAAGTTTGAAGCCGAGGAAGCCGAAAATCTCCGAAGCAGAACCGACGGAAAAAGCCGAAGACTGAGGTGTTCACAGCAGGTATTTAACCCTTTCTTGGGGCACTTATATCGCCGTGATCGGCGGGTCGGTCCCGGCCAGCCGTTCACGGCGATCGGGACGCGGCACTGTGGCCACCATTACTTTTAACAGTAATGGTGGTCGGTGCCGTTCTTGGATGACCCGGAAAGACCCGGATCGCCGCTATTGGCTGATCTGAATTGATCACCGATGACCCGGAAAGCTGCAGATCGCCGCTATTGGCTGATCTGAATTGATCAGCCAATAGCGGCGATCGTCAGCACGGGGGGTGTTAACCACCCCCTGTGCCGACAAGCTATGATGGTCTGCCATACAATATAGCAGGCCATCTTCCCCGGTGAAACCGCGGGCGTAAATGTACACTCGTTTGCGTTAGGGCATGGGCTTCGGGGGCGTACATTTACGCCCGCGGTCGTTAAGAGGTTAATATTTGGGCTTTCAATTACATTTTCATCTTTCACACAATAAACATCGTTAGTCAACAATAAAGTTTGTGCGGTTTTTCAAATTCATTAATTCCCTTCTTTCCCCCCTTTTCTATACTTGGCCTATAGGTACCCAATAACATAGCCAACTATAACACTATACACCTGTATATAATAACATAGCCCAGTATAACACTACACACCTGTATATAATAATATAGCCAAGTATAACACTATACACCTGTATATAATAATAACATAGCCAAGTATAACACTACACACCTGTATATAATAACATAGCCAAGTATAACACTATACACCTGTATATAATAACATAGCCAAGTATAACACTACACACCTGTATATAATAACATAGCCAAGTATAACACTATACACCTGTATATAATAACATAGCCAAGTATAACACTATACACCTGTATATAATAACATAGCCAACTATAACACTATACACCTGTATATAATAATAACATAGCCAACTATAACACTATACACCTGTATATAATAACATAGCCAAGTATAACACTATACACCTGTATATAATAACATAGCCAACTATAACACTATACACCTGTATATAATAACATAGCCAACTATAACACTATACACCTGTATATAATAACATAGCCAAGTATAACACTATACACCTGTATATAATAACATAGCCAAGTATAACACTATACACCTGTATATAATAACATAGCCAACTATAACACTATACACCTGTATATAATAACATAGCCAAGTATAACACTATACACCTGTATATAATAATAACATAGCCAAGTATAACACTATACACCTGTATATAATAATAACATAGCCAAGTATAACACTATACACCTGTATATAATAATAACATAGCCAAGTATAACACTATACACCTGTATATAATAATAACATAGCCAAGTATAACACTATACACCTGTATATAATAATAACATAGCCAAGTATAACACTACACACCTGTATATAATAATAACATAGCCAAATATAACACTATACACCTGTATATAGGTATATAATAACATAGCCAACTATAACACTATACACCTGTATATAATAACATAGCCAACTATAACACTATACACCTGTATATAATAACATAGCCAACTATAACACTATACACCTGTATATAATAACATAGCCAAGTATAACACTATACACCTGTATATAATAATAACATAGCCAACTATAACACTATACACCTTTTGTAACAACATTGGAAAACAGTAATAAAATCACTTCATAATATCAAGGTGTTTTAGGTAGACTACTCTATAAACTCTCAGTTTCTAAACTTAAAAGTTTCCTTTAGTAAGTAATAACCTATTTTCATATGGTCCTACGGCAGCACAGAACACGATGGGGTTAACCTTGATATCTCTACTGCAAGGCCGAAGAAACAATTATAATTACTAAGTGAGCTCCATAAAAGGCCTATAGAGACAAGGAGACACTGTGTTTTGTTTCTTCTGCAGGCAGAGAAGTTCATCTTGGAGCTCCAAGCTCCAGAAGTTTAAATTCATCTATGCGGCGTGCGGTTTTTCAGGGCTCTGAAAGCTTGCACATTACCCCTGTGCTCCCGCGGTTGTAGCCTCCGGTGTGGCAGATACATACAATAGCGCTGTCTGTGGGGCTCTGCTTACATCTATTGTATGCACCACTAGTGGGAGCCGTTAGCTCCTAGTGTCATGTGCTGGGCTGCCCCGGTCCCCTCTCCTTCACCGGTTACCTGAAATCCTCCGGTGAAGCTCAGCATGGTCTTCGGTGAGTGTGAAATGGCGGGATCGCCACTTCCGGTCACGGTGAGTGATGTATTTCCGGCAGGATGCAGTTACTCAGCATACATTTCCGGCGAGTGATGCAGTTCCGGTGGGTCATGGTATGTCAGTGACACTTCCTGGAGCTCGGGAGGCGGACCTGCCATGGAGCTGCTGTCCGTATACGCAGTGAATACACAGGGAGCTGCTGTCAGTATATACAGTGAGTACACAGGGAGCTGCTGTCAGTATATACAGTGAGTACACAGGGAGCTGCTGTCAGTATATACAGGGAGTACACAGGGAGCTGCTGTCGGTATACACAGTGAGTACACAGGGAGCTGCAGTCAGTAAACACAGTGAGTACACGGGGAGCTGCTGTCAGTATATACAGTGAGAGCTGCTGTCAGTATATACAGTGAGTACACAGGGAGCTGCTGTCAGTATATACAGTGAGTACACAGGGAACTGCTGTCAGTATATACAGTGAGTACACAGGGAGCTTCTGTCAGTATATACAGTGAGTACACAGGGAGCTGCTGTCAGTATACACAGTGAGTACACAGGGAGCTGCTGTCAGTATATACAGTGAGTACACAGGGAGCTGCTGTCAGTATATACAGTGAGTACACAGGGAGCTGCTGTCAGTATATACAGTGAGTACAGGGAGCTGCTGTCAGTATATACAGTGAGTACACAGGGAGCTGCTGTCAGTATATACAGTGAGTACACAGGGAGCTGCTGTCAGTATATACAGTGAGTACAGGGAGCTGCTGTCAGTATATACAGTGAGTACACAGGGAGCTGCTGTCAGTATATACAGTGAGTACACAGGGAGCTGCTGTCAGTATACACAGTGAGTACAGAAAGCTGCTGTCAGTATATACAGTGAGTACACAGGGAGCTGCTGTCAGTATATACAGTGAGTACACAGGGAGCTGCTGTCAGTATATACAGTGAGTACACAGGGAGCTGCTGTCAGTATATACAGTGAGTACACAGGGAGCTGCTGTCAGTATATACAGTGAGTACACAGGGAACTGCTGTCAGTATATACAGTGAGTACACAGGGAGCTGCTGTCAGTATATACAGTGAGTACACAGGGAGCTGCTGTCAGTATACACAGTGAGTACACAGGGAGCTGCTGTCAGTATATACAGTGAGTACACAGGGAGCTGCTGTCAGTATATACAGTGAGTACACAGGGAGCTGCTGTCAGTATATACAGTGAGTACAGGGAGCTGCTGTCAGTATATACAGTGAGTACACAGGGAGCTGCTGTCAGTATATACAGTGAGTACACAGGGAGCTGCTGTCAGTATATACAGTGAGTACACAGGGAGCTGCTGTCAGTATACACAGTGAGTACAGAAAGCTGCTGTCAGTATATACAGTGAGTACACTTACTAATACTGTACACTGAGCAATATTACTATAAAGTGGCCGACCCCTTTAAGGTACGCTTGTGGCAGACTTGTCTAAGCTCTCTGCCGGGCAGCACATACTGTTGGGCTGAAGGTAACATACCTCCACCTCTAGGGAACTAATATTGAAAGGTCCATTGTTATTACTTATACCTGTTAAGAACTCACCTGCCAGCGCTCCTGCGGCGTCATCTGCTCTCCCGGCTCCGTCGGTCGGCGCTAGGACTCAGCGCCGACGCGGCCGCGCCAGCCGGGTGACGTCACGGAGACCCGACGGCGTCCTTGGTTACCAGGGACGCCGCGGCTCCGAGTCACTCGCGGCGGCCGTCCAGACGCTTCAGCTGAACGGCATCATGCTCGGGCTGAGGGGCGGATCGCTTCCCCACTCAGTCCATAGCATGACAGCTGATGTGTGTTTGGGATCAGGGGGTTGGGCCAATGATGTGCTGATCCGGCCCCCTGACCCAGTATAAGTATTATTCACTGACCAGCTCACTTCGCTGGCTATTAGTTGTCTCTGATCCCAGCTCCCCAGTTCCCTGCATTCTGCCCTATCCTGTCTCTATTGTCTTGCCTGGATTCTGACCTTTTGCCTGTCCCCTGACTCTCCGTTTGGTTCTGATTTTGTACTGCGTTGCTCGTTCGGTTTCTGACTTGGCTAGTTGACTTCCCGCATTGTGTTTGTCTGTCTGTCTGCGTTTTATGTTGTGCACGTATACAGCATAGGGATTGTCTTCGTGGTTGTCCGCGACCGCCTAGGGTCGACCGAGGCAAGTAGGCAGGTGACAGTGGGTGGGGTCAGATTCAGGGCCCACTGTCTGGTGTCTTGTCTTACCTGCTAGTCTTGACAATACCCCTGTCTCTTTGCTGTTCTGTTTTCTCAGCTGGCTAGTGATTACGGGGAAAAGGAGGTCTAAATCCAAGCACAGAACAGAAAAAAGACCTCCCTCCAACCAGGGTAGAAAATCAGGCGCGGATCCAACGGAGATGAAAGATATATTTTAAAATGTAATATTTAAAACATTCATGGCGACACAACGCGTTTCTAAACCGAACCGGTTTCTTTCTAAAGTGGCATCTGCCAAACAAAAAAACTCCATCTTCATATATACACACCTACTTTTCATCATCGATGACATGCATATGCACATGTAAATCCAAGCACAGGTTGTGCTCTAATTGTGAACAGCCCTTAACAGATGACTCACAGTCTAATACATGCAATGCTTGCGCTCCCCCTAGTGGTGGTCCAGGTATTCACGCTGAAGTACATAATTTTCTTTCCTGGTTCAAGACTAAAATGAACAGGATTTTCGATGAGGTTGGCCCTAGTAGGCCCTCTAAAAGAAGGAGATCAGAAATACAGAACTCTTCTCCTCCTCCTTCTGAACCAGAGGATCGGTATTTATCTGAAGAAGAACGGTCTTCTTCAGACTCAGACGCAGGAGTACAGAGGACTATTATATGTTTAAGAAAGAGTCTGCACACTCCTTTATAAAGACTGTGAAGGAGACTATTGATTCTAGTAGTGATTTGTCCAGAAAAGAGTCATTATTCTTCTTTCCCAAAACTCAGCACACAGTCTTACCAGCTCATAAATGGCTTACTGAATTCATGCAAGCGGACTGGTCCAAACCAGAAAAGAGTGGATCCCAGTTTAAAACGGTTTACAAGCTGGATCCCTCTGAAGCATGGGAAAAACCGCCCAAAGTTGATCTAGCAGTAGCTAGACTTTCTTAGAAAGTTCCCTGATGAGGAGTCAGCACTTCTTAAAGACCCTCGACAGGAAAGTGGACGATACTCTAAGACGGCTATATACCACCTCAGCCTTTAAAACTTCTATGGCTACTGTCCCGGTGGCAAAAGCGCTCAGGATGTGGCTTGGTCAGCTTACAAAAGACATCGCGAGAGGAGTGCCTAGAGAAAATCTCCTTAAAGACCTCCCTGATATGAAGAAGGCTGCTGACTTCTTAGCTGACTTTTCTCTGGACTCTCTACGTCTCAGTTCAAAAGCATTGGCCATGTCTACCACAGCAAGAAGGGCCCTGTGGCTGAAGGAGTGGCCTAGAGACCTGGCATCGAAGAACCACTTTTGTAGCCTCCCATTCCAATCAGAAGGTCTTTTTGGCCCGCAGCTTGAGAAAATCCTGGAGTCACTTAGCACCACTAAAGGACCTGCCTTCCCGTTGCCTCCCAAGCCTAAAAAAACGTTTCGGCCCTTTCGTAGACAAGGATGCCGATCCCCGATGGGAAGGCGTCCCAGACAGCATAACACACAGCGCAACTACAGGTCCAGAAATCAAGACAACCGGTCCTCATACAAGAAGAAGCAATTCTCTGAGGACAAGGACCAAAAAGCATGACGCCAGGCCTATGGTCCTGGGCGTAGGAGCAAGACTCAGACACTTTGCTTCCATCTGGATGAACACTACTTCAGATGCCTGGGTTCAATCAGTGGTATCAAGAGGCTACATGATCGAGTTCTCAGATACTCCGCTAAGCGTTTTCTTCAGCAACCCAGGAAAACCCCTCCTAAAGCTGCTTCAGGAATTCGTGGACAAAGGCGCTCTGGAAAGAGTACCTTTTCATCAGGTAGGGGTGTCTATTCTAGAGTGTTTGCTGTACCAAAAAGGGAAGGAGATTGGCGTCTTGTAATTGATCTCTCTTTCCTTAATAAATTCATAAATTGCAAGCATTTTAAGATGGAGACAATCAGATCAGTTGTCTCTATACTTCAGAAGGACGATTTTGCTGCCACAATTGACCTCAAAGATGCATATCTTCATATCCCTATTGCAAGGTCTCATCGCAAGTTCCTGAGAGTTGCAATAGCCCCAGGAAAAAATATGTTGCATTTTCAATTTACGAGTCTTCCTTTTGGTCTTTCCCAAGCTCCTCCAGTTTTCACGAAAACTATTAAGGGGGTTGGCAGCCGCACTGCGTCTACAGGGAGTGTTTTTGGGTTCGTACCTCGTGAAAGCATCTTCAGAGGAAGAACTTCTCCTTCATCTTCGGATGACAGTAGGTACCTTGGAACAACACGGATTCATAATCAAGCATCTGAAATCCAACCTGGTTCCATCCAAAGTCTGCAAATTCTTGGGATTTGTAGTTGAATATTCTCTCGCAGTGGAACTGCCTCCAACGGGGTCTGGACAAACCTGTGACACTGCTCAGTTCCACCAGGAGAGACCTGACAAGGTGTGTATCGGGAGAGATCTGTCCAGTGCTCCCCAACTGGTGTTGACTACCGATGCATCCAAGTCAGGCTGGGGTGCACATGTGGAGGACCAGTGGGTCCAGAGCAAGTGGTCATCCGTGGAGGGTCTGAGTTCATGGAATCTGCGGGAGTTGAAGGCAGTTTGTCTGGCTCTGATTCACTTTGGGCATCTGGTTCACCATCGCAGAGTCCTCGTTGAATCGGACAACCTGGCCACAGTATTCTATGTCCACAAACGGGGGCACCAGGTCGGGTCCCCTGATGGAAGAATGCCGTATGTTGATGTAATGAGTCCAATCTTCAGGATCTGAAGGCAGTCCACATTCCAGGAAGCTTGAACATGAAAGCAGATTGGCTGAGCAGACACCATCTTGCTCAGGCAGAATGGAGCCTTCACCCAGAATCCTTCACCTGGATCACCAACAAATTTGGTTATCCAGACATCGATCTGATGGCGTCCAGAGAAAACCAGGTGAGGAAATTTTGCTCCATCCACAGATGGGACAATCCGGATCATGTGGACGCATCAATCAGCTGGAGTGGGATGCTGTCCTACATATTTCCCCCCCTGCCTTTGATCCCGTGAGTCCTCAGGAAAATCCAGGAGGACAGTGAGACATTGATTGCGGTCATTCCATATTAGCCAAGAAGGGCTTGGTTCCCTCTCGTATTGAAGCTTTTGAGGGGCTGTTTCGCAGAAATTCCTCTTTGCCTGGATCTGTTGAGCCAGAAAGGTCTCATCCATCCGCCCCCACACAACTTGCACCTGACGGCTTGGAAATAGAAGGGCTGAGTTTGACAAACAGTGGCCTCTCTGAAGAAGTATGTGACATCTTGGAAGCTTCCAGGAAACCAGCTACTACAAAGGTTTATGGCAGGATTGCCAGGGTATTCTCCTCCTGGTGTAAAAATCATAGCATTTCCTCTCCAGTCTTGTCAGACGTCCTAAAATTCCTGCAGGAAGGCTATGCTAAAGGGCTGAAATACAATACTTTGTCCATTTCTTTGTCCATTTCTCCGCCATCAATTACCTATTTGAGGGTAAATTCTCCAACCAGCCACTGTCCAGAAGATTTTTTTTAGGGCTATTAAAAATCTACGTCCTCCTGTAAAAAGTATGGTTTCCTCATGGGACTTACCTTTGGTTCTGGATTCCTTGGCCACCTCTCCATTTGAACCGTTGGAAGAAGCTTCTATCAAGTTTTCCTCATGGAAAACTCTCTTCCTCTCTTGCAGGAAACCTTATTTCATAAGTAATCAAGAAGGCCTAATACTCCAAACCAGGCCAGGTTTCATTCCCAAAGTTTCCACTCCAGATAACATGAGCTAGGAGATCCTGCTCCCCACTCTGTGTGAGCATCCTCAGGGAGAGGAAGAAGAAAAACTTCACCGTTTAGATGTCAAGAGATCTGTGCTCTCCTACCTAGATCACACAGAATCCTTCAGACGTTCGGATGCTCTTTTTATCCAGTTCCAGGGTCCTAATCGTGGCAAGGCCGCTGTCAGGATCGGGTGTTACAGACACAACAAGACAGTGGGCCCTAGGTCTGAACCCACCCACTGTCCCTACCTGCTTGCCTCGATCGGCCCTAGGCGGCCGTGGACAACCACGTAGACGTTACCTACGCTGAAAAAAGTGCACACAGAACGAGACGGACAAACAAACATAAAAGAATGGTAAACAAGCCGGGTCAAATCCACACAGGCAGCGCAGTACAAAATCAGCAGGCAAAGGGATCGTCAAATAGTCAGGCAGAAGGTCAGATAACAAGTCGAGTAACACAGAGGGATTAGGAGAGGGGTTCACAGGAATAGACGGGAGAGCTGGGACCAGGAGTTAACCTAATTAGCCAGCGCTGGGACTGTGCCTTAGCTTTGTTTTATGCTGAGCCAGAGCCCGGTCTGGATCCTCCAGGCTGCAGAAAGGCAGAGAAATCCATCAATCAAACAGGCCACCCAGCTGTATAATCAAGTCCCACAGCTTCTCAGCTTAACTCCTGCATAGCCAGGAAGCTGAGATGCAAGCGGGTGTGTCACACAAAAGCAAAACAGATCCAATTCAGACCAGGTTACTGCACAATGCTGACAGCTGTTTCAAAAGCTTCCTTATCTAGATGGATAAAGGACACCATCTCAGAGTGTTATATGATCCATGATCTGACTTTGCCATCAGGAATCAGAGCTCACTCAACTCATTCCACCTTCACGTCCTGGGCGGAGCTCGCTTAAGTCTCCTTCGATCAAATACGTACAGCGGCAACTTGGTCATCTCCGTCTACTTTTCTGAAGCACTACAAACTTGATGTCATCTCCAACAGTAGGGTGGTCTTTGGCAGAAGAGTGCTTCAAGTGGCGTCTACTAGTTAGCTTGCCCTCCCTTGTCTGTTATTGCTTTGCTTTCCCTATCGTGTTCTGTGCTGCCGTAGGACGATATGAAAAGAAATTTCGGTGAGTAAATTTGGACTTTTCATGAGTCCGTAGGCAGCTAAGCATCCCCCCCTAATAAACGTTTATTGCTGCAAACTAACACAGTGTCTCCTTTTCTCTATAGGCCTTTTATGGAGCTCACTTAATTGCTTTAATTAAAGCATAACTGTCATGTTTTTTTTTATTGCAGAAATCAGTAGTATAAGCGATTTTAAGAAACTCTGTAATAGGTTTCATCAGCCAAAAAAGCCTCTTTCTGTACTCAAGAAGCAATCTCCCAGCCTCCCCCCCTGACTTCTTATCTGTGCATTATCAGGCAAACACGTCTTCATTACAGAGAAGCCAGTGAAGACGCGCTCTGCTCTCTCCATTGTAAGCCTATGAAGGGAGGAGGGGCCGAGGGAGATGAGGGAGCAGGAAGAGGTGACATGAAGGTCAGCTGTTTGTAGACTGTCTGGGCACCTAAACCGCAGGATTCTGGGGTCAGAAAGGTCAGTGCTTATCTATGAACTTACTGAGAGAAGATTGCAGGGTGTTGTGCTGTGCAGGACTGCTCCGTGCTCACTCACTCCTCTCAGCCCCTCCCCTCTCCATAGCCACATAATGGACACAGAAATCCTGCTTCTTCTGAAGAAAGGGGGGAGGCTGGGAGATTGCTTTTTCAGTCCAGAAGGAAACTCTTTTAGTACATAAAACCTATTACAGAGTTTCTTAAAATCGCTTGTACTGTTGATATTTAATGTTTTCAGAAAAATGACCCTGAAATGACAGTTACGCTTTAAGTAATTAATTATAATTGTTTCTTCTGCCTTGCAGTAGGGATATCAAGGTTAACCCTATCGTGTTCTGTGCTGCCTACGGACTCAAGGGCTTAGTGTATTATACTAGTTTGCTATAATGATCACAACACTAAAAAATAAAAATAATAAAACATGTTACACTCGGCTAGTCCCATATTAATTTTCTTTTGCTATAAATCAAATAAAAGACACCTTAACGATGAAATGTAAAACATACAGTATATAGAATAAACTTTTTATAAGTGTCAGAAGCTTCAGCTTAATCTGTACCATATTTTTCCTTATTGTAAGATCTGTGGGCCCAATACATGTTTTTCCAAACATAACTAAAACAAAGTCACTCATCTTTTCCCAGAGCAGTATCCTTGAAGTTATGAAAAAGATACAAACGCTGCACTCTTATCGTACCAGACTGTAAACCGTGCAGGGTCATTACCCCCGCAGTCCCCATTTTCCATCACCTCCCGTTATCCATCACCTACCCGTTATCCATCGCCTCCCGTTATCCATCACCTACCCGTTATCCATCGCCTCCCGTTATCCATCGCCTCCCGTTATCCATCACCTCCCGTTATCCATCGCCTCCCGGTTATCCATCACCACCCGTTACCCATCGCCTCCCGGTTATCCATCGCCTCCCCGTTATCCATCGCCTCCTCGTTATCCATCACCGCCCGTTATCCATCGCCTCCCCATTATCCATCGCCTCCCCGTTATCCATCGCCTCCCGTTATCCATGGCCTGCCCGTTATCCATCGCCTCCCGTTATTCATCGCCTCCCGTTATCCATCGCCTCCCGTTATCCATCGCCTACCCGTTACCCATCGCCTCCCCGTTATCCATCGCCTCCCCGTTATCCATCGCCTCCTCGTTATCCATCACCGCCAGTTATCCATCGCCTCCCCGTTATCCATCGCCTCCCCGTTATCCATCGCCTGCCCGTTATCCATCACCGCCCATTATCCATCACCGCCCATTATCCATCACCTCCCTTGGCTGAACGTATGTAGCAGAACTGGATGTAGAAAATGTCTTTTTCCCAGAAGTAAAACAAGAACATTTAATAAAGATGGCATAAACTACAGAAAACTGCACAGTGAGAACAGAGCCTGAAGCAGGGAACATGTGTATGGATAGAGGGTGACAAAGCATATACAGTAGTAGTAGTTCCTGACACCCTCCATCCAGTCTGGACAGGGAAGATAAAGCATATACAGCAGTAGTAGTGCCTATCTTCCCTGTCCAGGCAGGATGGAGGGTGACAGGCACTACTACTGCTGTATATGCTTTATCTTCTCTGACTGTCCAGGCAGGATGGAGGGTGACAGGCACTACTACTGCTGTATATGCTTTATCTTCTCTGGCTGTCCAGGCAGGATGGAGGGTGACAGGCACTACTACTGCTATATATGCTTTATCTTCTCTGACTGTCCAGGCAGGATGGAGGGTGACAGGCACTACTACTGCTGTATATGCTTTATCTTCTCTCCATTTATAAAACATTTCCCACACTCTCATGTAAGTAGCTCCTCTGGTGTGACTGTGTATAAAGCATTTCTTATCCTCTCACCCCCTCGATGAGATCTCTGGCTTCGGACACTCTCTTTTTTATTATGCCAAAACGAGGAGCAGGTCCAAAACCCAGCACAGATGCCGAGCTCCCCGTTATACAAATATGGCAGCACTGATCCAAATAGCAAACACAAGCGGCATTTATCTGTACAACGCTCCCCACTCAGTGAACATGAAGGTGACATCTAGACATTGTGACTTCTCTGGTGTTCCTTCAGTCTGGCTTTAGTAATAAAGCATTTCCCACACTCTGAACATGAATACGGCTTCTCTCCTGTGTGAACTCTCTCATGTCTAATAAGACTCGATTTTTCTGTAAAGCATTTTCCACACAGGGAACATGAAAATGGCTTCTCCCCCGTGTGACTTCTCTCATGTGTAATAAGGTTAGTTTTTTCAGTAAAACATTTCCCACACTCAGAACATGAATACGGCTTCTCCCCTGTGTGAATCCTTTCATGTCTAACAAGACTTGATCTGTCTGTAAAGCATTTTCCACATCTGGAACATAAAAACGGCTTCTCTCCTGTATGACTTCTCTCATGTGTCACAAGATTAGATTTTTCTGTAAAACATTTCCCACATTCTGAACAGGTAAAGGGTTTCTCTCCAGTATGAATTCTTTGATGACCCCTGAGTTTGTCTTTAGAAATAAAACATTTCCCACATTCCGAACACGGAAATGGCTTTTCCCCTGTGTGACTTCTCTCGTGTTTCTCAAGATGTGATTTCCACGTAAAGCATTTCCCACATTCTGAACATGAAAATTTCCTCTCTCCTGTGTGACTTTTCTCATGTCTAATAAGAACTGATTTCTCTATAAAACATTCTCCACATTCTGAGCATGAATATGGCCGCTCTCCTGTGTGAAATCTCTGATGGACCTTGAGTTTGTCTTTACTAATAAAACATTTCCCACATTCTGAGCACGGAAATGGTTTTTCCCCTGTGTGACTTCTTTCATGTTTTATAAGATGTGATTTCCACGAAAAACTTTTATCACACCCTGAACATGGATATGGCCCCTTCTGCACATGGGTTTGCTGATGTTGAACAAGTAAAGTTTTTTTTGGGAAAAATTTCCCACTTTGAAAACAGGAATACGGCTTCTCCCTGGTGTGAACTAGTCTGTGTGCTAAAAGAGCTGAGCTTCTCTGACATCGTTTTCCACATTCCTGACATTGAGTCCCCATCCTTTCCCGTTGAGCTGTGGTTGTGATCTGTGATGGGTCAGGAGGAGGGGGAAGATAGAACAGGTCTGTGCTCTGGAGTCGATGGACATTAGCGGTATGCCGGGGTTCTCCTGACCAGTGCTGCAGGATAGCGGCATCATCCTCGATAGAATTCAGCGACAGCCTGACGATCTGACCAGGGGTTTCTAGGAGGATTAGAAATGGATTTCATGATTTACACAATAGACAATTGGCAGCACCCCTAGGCCTCTGTTCCCACTGCAGGGAGCACGCTGCATGTGGCTAAAGTACAGACAAAAAGCAAAGTGCAACAGTAACCTACAGGTGCAAGCGCTTACCGTACATACTCCCCCGGTGTACACACGATAAACACCTGCTCTATAGATATTAAAAATGAGGATCTTAGCAAACTATTTCATCAAACAGAGTGTCCCCCCCCCATGTCACCAGGTTACAGAGTGTCCCCCCCATGTCACCAGGTTACAGAGTGTCCCCCCCCATGTCACCAGGTTACAGAGTGTCCCCCCCATGTCACCAGGTTACAGAGTGTCCCCCCATGTCACCAGGTTACAGAGTGTCCCCCCCCCCATGTCACCAGGTTACAGAGTGTCCCCCCATGTCACCAGGTTACAGAGTGTCCCCCCCCCCCCATGTCACCAGGTTACAGAGTGTCCCCCCCATGTCACCAGGTTACAGAGTGCCCCCCCCCCCATGTCACCAGGTTACAGAGTGTCCCCCCCCCTGTCACCAGGTTACAGAGTGTCCCCCCCATGTCACCAGGTTACAGAGTGTCCTCCCCCCCATGTCACCAGGTTACAGAGTGTCCCCCCCATGTCACCAGGTTACAGAGTGTCCCCCCCCCATGTCACCAGGTTACAGAGTGTCCCCCCCATGTCACCAGGTTACAGGATGTCCCCCCCCCCCGTGTCACCAGGTTACAGAGTGTCCCCCCCCCATATCACCAGGTTACAGAGTGTCCCCCCCCCATGTCACCAGGTTACAGAGTGTCCCCCCCCCCATGTCACCAGGTTACAGAGTGTCCCCCCCCCATATCACCAGGTTACAGAGTGTCCCCCCCCCATGTCACCAGGTTACAGAGTGTCCCCCCCCCCCCCGTGTCAGCAGGTTACAGACTGCCAATCCCATGTCACCAGGTTACAGAGTGTCCCCCCCATGTCACCAGGTTACAGGATGTCCCCCCCCCCCCATGGCACCAGGTTACAGAGTGTCCCCCCCATGTCACCAGGTTACAGAGTGTCCCCCCCCCATGTCACCAGGTTACAGAGTGTCCCCCCCCCCCATGTCACCAGGTTACAGAGTGTCCCCCCCATGTCACCAGGTTACAGAGTGTCCCCCCCCATGTCACCAGGTTACAGAGTGTCCCCCCCCCATGTCACCAGGTTACAGAGTGTCCCCCCCCCATGTCACCAGGTTACAGAGTGTCCCCCCCCCCTGTCACCAGGTTACAGAGTGTCCCCCCCCCTGTCACCAGGTTACAGAGTGTCCCCCCCATGTCACCAGGTTACAGACTGTCCCCCCCCCCCATGTCACCAGGTTACAGACTGCCCCCCCCATGTCACCAGGTTACAGAGTGTCCCCCCCATGTCACAGAGTGTCCCCCCCCCCCATGTCACCAGGTTACAGAGTGTCCCCCCCCATGTCACCAGGTTACAGAGTGTCCCCCCCATGTCACCAGGTTACAGAGTGTCCCCCCCATGTCACTAGGTTACAGAGTGTCCCCCCCCATGTCACCAGGTTACAGAGTGTCCCCCCATGTCACCAGGTTACAGAGTGTCCCCCCCCCCCTGTCACCAGGTTACAGAGTGCCCCCCCCCATGTCACCAGGATACAGAGTGTCCCCCCATGTCACCAGGTTACAGAGTGTCCCCCCATGTCACCAGGTTACAGAGTGTCTCCCCCCCATGTCACCAGGTTACAGAGTGTCCCCCCCCCCATGTCACCAGGTTACAGAGTGTCCCCCCCATGTCACCAGGTTACAGGATGTCCCCCCCCCCGTGTCACCAGGTTACAGAGTGTCCCCCCCCCATATCACCAGGTTACAGAGTGTCCCCCCATGTCACCAGGTTACAGAGTGTCCCCCCCCCATGTCACCAGGTTACAGAGTGTCCCCCCCCCATATCACCAGGTTACAGAGTGTCCCCCCCCCATGTCACCAGGTTACAGAGTGTCCCCCCCCCCGTGTCAGCAGGTTACAGACTGCCAATCCCATGTCACCAGGTTACAGAGTGTCCCCCCCCTGTCACCAGGTTTCAGGATGTCCCCCCCCCCCATGGCACCAGGTTACAGAGTGTCCCCCCCCCATGTCACCAGGTTACAGAGTGTCCCCCCCCCCATGTCACCAGGTTACAGAGTGTCCCCCCCATGTCACCAGGTTACAGAGTGTCCCCCCCCATGTCACCAGGTTACAGAGTGTCCCCCCCCCATGTCACCAGGTTACAGAGTGTCCCCCCCCCATGTCACCAGGTTACAGAGTGTCCCCCCCCCATGTCACCAGGTTACAGAGTGTCCCCCCCCCCTGTCACCAGGTTACAGAGTGTCCCCCCCATGTCACCAGGTTACAGACTGTCCCCCCCCCCCCATGTCACCAGGTTACAGACTGCCCCCCCCATGTCACCAGGTAACAGAGTGTCCCCCCCATGTCACAGAGTGTCCCCCCCCCCCATGTCACCAGGTTACAGAGTGTCCCCCCCCATGTCACCAGGTTACAGAGTGTCCCCCCCATGTCACCAGGTTACAGAGTGTCCCCCCCATGTCACCAGGTTACAGAGTGTCCCCCCCCATGTCACCAGGTTACAGAGTGTCCCCCCATGTCACCAGGTTACAGAGTGTCCCCCCCCCATGTCACCAGGTTACAGAGTGTCCCCCCCATGTCACCAGGTTACAGAGTGTCCCCCCCATGTCACCAGGTTACAGAGTGTCCCCCCCCATGTCACCAGGTTACAGAGTGTCCCCCCATGTCACCAGGTTACAGAGTGTCCCCCCCCCCATGTCACCAGGTTACAGAGTGCCCCCCCCATGTCACCAGGATACAGAGTGTCCCCCCCCCATGTCACCAGGTTACAGAGTGCCCCCCCCATGTCACCAGGTTACAGAGTGTCCCCCCATGTCACCAGGTTACAGAGTGTCTCCCCCCCATGTCACCAGGTTACAGAGTGTCCCCCCCCCCGTGTCACCAGGTTACAGAGTGTCCCCCCCATGTCACCAGGTTACAGAGTGTCCCCCTCATGTCACCAGGTTACAGAGTGTCCCCCCCATGTCACCAGGTTACAGTGCCCCCCCCCATGTCACCAGGTTACAGGATGTCCCCCCCCATGTCACCAGGTTACAGAGTGTCCCCCCCCCCATATCACCAGGTTACAGAGTGTCCCCCCCATGTCACTAGGTTACAGAGTGTCCCCCCCATGTCACCAGGTTACAGAGTGTCCCCCCCATGTCACCAGGTTACAGAGTGTCCCCCCCATGTCACCAGGTTACAGAGTCCCCCCCCCCCATGTCACCAGGTTACAGAGTGTCCCCCCCCCATGTCACCAGGTTACAGAGTGTCCCCCCATGTCACCAGGTTACAGAGTGTCCCCCCCATGTCACCAGGTTACAGAGTGTCCCCCCCCCATGTCACCAGGTTACAGAGTGTCCCCCCCCCATGTCACCAGGATACAGAGTGTCCCCCCCCCCATGTCACCAGGTTACAGAGTGTCCCCCCCCCATGTCACCAGGTTACAGAGTGTCCCCCCCCCATGTCACCAGGTTACAGAGTGGTGTCCCCCCCCATGTCACCAGGTTACAGAGTGTCCCCCCCCATGTCACCAGGATACAGAGTGTCCCCCCCCATGTCACCAGGTTACAGAGTGTCCCCCCCATGTCACCAGGTTACAGAGTGTCCCCCCCCATGTCACCAGGTTACAGAGTGTCCCCCCCCCCCTGTCACCAGGTTACAGAGTGTCCCCCCCCCCCCCATGTCACCAGGTTACAGAGTGTCCCCCCCCCCATGTCACCAGGTTACAGAGTGTCCCCCCCCCCCATGTCACCAGGTTACAGAGTGCCCCCCCCCCATGTCACCAGGTTACAGAGTGTCCCCCCCCCCATGTCACCAGGTTACAGAGTGTCCCCCCCATGTCACCAGGTTACAGAGTGTCCCCCCCCCATGTCACCAGGTTACAGAGTGTCCCCCCCATGTCACCAGGTTACAGAGTGTCCCCCCATGTCACCAGGTTACAGAGTGTCCCCCCCCCATGTCACCAGGTTACAGAGTGTCCCCCCCCATGTCACCAGGTTACAGAGTGTCCCCCCCATGTCACCAGGTTACAGAGTGTCCCCCCCCCATGTCACCAGGTTACAGAGTGTCCCCCCCCCCCATGTCACCAGGTTACAGAGCGTCCCCCCCCCCCCATGTCACCAGGTTACAGACTGCCCCCCCCATATCACCAGGTTACAGACTGTCCCCCCCCCCCATGTCACCAGGTTACAGACTGCCCCCCCCATGTCACCAGGTTACAGAGTGTCCCCCCCATGTCACCAGGTTACAGAGTGTCCCCCCCCATGTCACCAGGTTACAGAGTGTCCCCCCCCATGTCACCAGGTGACAGAGTGTCCCCCCGTGTCACCAGGTTACAGAGTGTCCCCCCCCATGTCACCAGGTTACAGAGTGTCCCCCCCATGTCACCAGGTTACAGAGTGTCCCCCCCATGTCACCAGGTTACAGAGTGTCCCCCCCCATGTCACCAGGTTACAGAGTGTCCCCCCCATGTCACCAGGTTACAGAGTGTCCCCCCCCCATGTCACCAGGTTACAGAGTGACCCCCCCCATGTCACCAGGATACAGAGTGTCCCCCCATGTCACCAGGTTACAGAGTGTCCCCCCATGTCACCAGGTTACAGAGTGTCTCCCCCCCATGTCACCAGGTTACAGAGTGTCCCCCCCCCCATGTCACCAGGTTACAGAGTGTCCCCCCCATGTCACCAGGTTACAGGATGTCCCCCCCCCCCGTGTCACCAGGTTACAGAGTGTCCCCCCCCCATATCACCAGGTTACAGAGTGTCCCCCCCCCATGTCACCAGGTTACAGAGTGTCCCCCCCCCCATGTCACCAGGTTACAGAGTGTCCCCACCCCATATCACCAGGTTACAGAGTGTCCCCCCCCCCATGTCACCAGGTTACAGAGTGCCCCCCCCCCCGTGTCAGCAGGTTACAGACTGCCAATCCCATGTCACCAGGTTACAGAGTGTCCCCCCCATGTCACCAGGTTACAGGTTGTCCCCCCCCCCCATGGCACCAGGTTACAGAGTGTCCCCCCCCCCATGTCACCAGGTTACAGAGTGTCCCCCCCCCATGTCACCAGGTTACAGAGTGTCCCCCCCCCATGTCACCAGGTTACAGAGTGTCCCCCCCCATGTCACCAGGTTACAGTGTGTCCCCCCCATGTCACCAGGTTACAGACTGTCCCCCCCCCCATGTCACCAGGTTACAGAGTGTCCCCCCCATGTCACAGAGTGTCCCCCCCCCCATGTCACCAGGTTACAGAGTGTCCCCCCCATGTCACCAGGTTACAGAGTGTCCCCCCCATGTCACCAGGTTACAGAGTGTCCCCCCCATGTCACCAGGTTACAGAGTGTCCCCCCCCCATGTCACCAGGTTACAGAGTGTCCCCCCATGTCACCAGGTTACAGAGTGTCCCCCCCCCATGTCACCAGGTTACAGAGTGTCCCCCCCATGTCACCAGGTTACAGAGTGTCCCCCCCATGTCACCAGGTTACAGAGTGTCCCCCCCCATGTCACCAGGTTACAGAGTGTCCCCCCATGTCACCAGGTTACAGAGTGTCCCCCCCCCATGTCACCAGGTTACAGAGTGCCCCCCCCCCATGTCACCATGATACAGAGTGTCCCCCCATGTCACCAGGTTACAGAGTGTCCCCCCATGTCACCAGGTTACAGAGTGTCTCCCCCCCATGTCACCAGGTTACAGAGTGTCCCCCCCCCGTGTCACCAGGTTACAGAGTGTCCCCCCCCCCCCATGTCACCAGGTTACAGAGTGTCCCCCTCATGTCACCAGGTTACAGAGTGTCCCCCCCATGTCACCAGGTTACAGTGCCCCCCCCCCCATGTCACCAGGTTACAGGATGTCCCCCCCCATGTCACCAGGTTACAGAGTGTCCCCCCCCCCATATCACCAGGTTACAGAGTGTCCCCCCCATGTCACCAGGTTACAGAGTGTCCCCCCCCATGTCACCAGGTTACAGAGTGTCCCCCCCATGTCACCAGGTTACAGAGTGTCCCCCCCATGTCACCAGGTTACAGAGTCCCCCCCCCCATGTCACCAGGTTACAGAGTGTCCCCCCCCCATGTCACCAGGTTACAGAGTGTCCCCCCATGTCACCAGGTTACAGAGTGTCCCCCCCATGTCACCAGGTTACAGAGTGTCCCCCCCCATGTCACCAGGTTACAGAGTGTCCCCCCCCCCATGTCACCAGGATACTGAGTGTCCCCCCCATGTCACCAGGTTACAGAGTGTCCCCCCCCCATGTCACCAGGTTACAGAGTGTCCCCCCCATGTCACCAGGTTACAGAGTGTCCCCCCCCATGTCACCAGGTTACAGAGTGTCCCCCCCCCATGTCACCAGGTTACAGAGTGTCCCCCCCATGTCACCAGGTTACAGAGTGTCCCCCCCCATGTCACCAGGTTACAGAGTGTCCCCCCCCCCATGTCACCAGGATACAGAGTGTCCCCCCATGTCACCAGGTTACAGAGTGTCCCCCCCCCATGTCACCAGGTTACAGAGTGTCCCCCCCCCATGTCACCAGGTTACAAAGTGTCCCCCCCCCCATGTCACCAGGTTACAGAGTGGTGTCCCCCCCCATGTCACCAGGTTACAGAGTGTCCCCCCCCATGTCACCAGGATACAGAGTGTCCCCCCCCATGTCACCAGGTTACAGAGTGTCCCCCATGTCACCAGGTTACAGAGTGTCCCCCCCCCCCATGTCACCAGGTTACAGTGTGTCCCCCCCCCCATGTCACCAGGTTACAGAGTGTCCCCCCCCCCCATGTCACCAGGTTACAGAGTGTCCCCCCCCCATGTCACCAGGTTACAGAGTGTCCCCCCCCCCATGTCACCAGGTTACAGAGTGTCCCCCCCCCATGTCACCAGGTTACAGAGTGTCCCCCCCCCATGTCACTAGGTTACAGAGTGTCCCCCCCATGTCACCAGGTTACAGAGTGTCCCCCCATGTCACCAGGTTACAGAGTGTCCCCCCCATGTCACCAGGTTACAGAGTGTCCCCCCCCATGTCACCAGGTTACAGAGTGTCCCCCCCCCCCATGTCACCAGGTTACAGAGTGTCCCCCCCCATGTCACCAGGTTACAGAGTGTCCCCCCCCCATGTCACCAGGTTACAGAGTGTTCCCCCCCATGTCACCAGGTTACAGAGTGTCCCCCCCCCCATGTCACCAGGTTACAGTGTGTCCCCCCCATGTCACCAGGTTACAGAGTGTCCCCCCCCCCATGTCACCAGGTTACAGAGTGTCCCCCCCCCCCCATGTCACCAGGTTACAGAGTGTCCCCCCCATATCACCAGGTTACAGAGTGTCCCCCACCCCCATGTCACCAGGTTACAGAGTGTCCCCCCCCCCATATCACCAGGTTACAGAGTGTCCCCCCATGTCACCAGGTTACAGAGTGTCCCCCCATGTCACCAGGTTACAGAGTGTCCCCCCATGTCACCAGGTTACAGAGTGTGTCCCCCCCATGTCACCAGGTTACAGAGTGTCCCCCCATGTCACCAGGTTACAGAGTGTCCCCCCCCATGTCACCAGGTTACAGAGTGTCCCCCCCATGTCACCAGGTTACAGAGTGTCCCCCCCATGTCACCAGGTTACAGAGTGTCCCCCCCCATGTCACCAGGTTACAGAGTGTCCCCCCCCCATGTCACCAGGTTACAGAGTGTCCCCCCATGTCACCAGGTTACAGAGTGTCCCCCCCCCCATGTCACCAGGTTACAGAGTGTCCCCCCGCCCATGTCACCAGGTTACAGAGTGTCCCCCCCCATGTCACCAGGTTACAGAGTGTCCCCCCCATGTCACCAGGTTACAGAGTGCCCCCCCCCATGTCACCAGGTTACAGAGTGCCCCCCCCCCCGTGTCACCAGGTTACAGAGTGTCCCCCCCCCCCGTGTCACCAGGTTACAGAGTGTCCCCCCCCCCGTGTCACCAGGTTACAGAGTGTCCCCCCATGTCACCAGGTTACAGACTGCCCCCCCCATGTCACCAGGTTACAGACTGCCCCCCCCATGTCACCAGGTTACACAGTGTCCCCCCCCATGTCACCAGGTTACAGAGTGTCCCCCTGTCTCACCAGGTTACAGAGTGCCCCCCCCCATGTCACCAGGTTACAGAGTGTCCCCCCCCCATGTCACCAGGTTACAGACTGCCCCCCCCATGTCACCAGGTTACAGAGTGTCCCCCCCCCATGTCACCAGGTTACAGAGTGTCCCCCTGTCTCACCAGGTTACAGAGTGCCCCCCCCCATGTCACCAGGTTACAGAGTGCCCCCCCCCATATCACCAGGTTACAGAGTGTCCCCCCCCCCATGTCACCAGGTTACAGAGTGTCCCCCCCATGTCACCAGGTTACAGAGTGTCCCCCCCCCATGTCACCAGGTTACAGAGTGTCCCCCCCCATGTCACCAGGTTACAGAGTGTCCCCCCCCCCCCATGTCACCAGGTTACAGAGTGTCCCCCCCCCATGTCACCAGGTTACAGACTGTCCCCCCCCATATCACCAGGTTACAGAGTGTCCCCCCCATGTCACAGAGTGTCCCCCCCCCCATGTCACCAGGTAACAGAGTGTCCCCCCATGTCACCAGGATACAGAGTGTCCCCCCATGTCACCAGGTTACAGAGTGTCCCCCCCCATGTCACCAGGTTACAGTGTGTCCCCCCATGTCACCAGGTTACAGAGTGTCCCCCCCCCATGTCACCAGGTTACAGAGTGTCCCCCCCCCCCGTGTCACCAGGTTACAGAGTGTCCCCCCCATGTCACCAGGTTACAGAGTGTCCCCCTCATGTCACCAGGTTACAGAGTGTCCCCCCCCATGTCACCAGGTTACAGGATGTCCCCCCCCATGTCACCAGGTTATAGAGTGTCCCCCCCCCATATCCCCAGGTTACAGAGTGCCCCCCCCATGTCACCAGGTTACAGAGTGTCCCCCCCCATGTCACCAGGTTACAGAGTGTCCCCCCCATGTCACCAGGTTACAGAGTGTCCCCCCCCCCATGTCACCAGGTTACAGAGTGTCCCCCCCCCCATGTCACCAGGTTACAGACTGTCCCCCCCCATATCACCATGTTACAGAGTGTCCCCCCCCATGTCACCAGGTTACAGAGTGTCCCCCCCCCCGTGTCACCAGGTTACAGAGTGTGTCCCCCCCGTGTCACCAGGTTACAGAGTGTCCCCCCCCATGTCACCAGGTTACAGAGTGTCCCCCCCCATGTCACCAGGTTACAGAGTGTCCCCCCCCATGTCACCAGGTTACAGAGTGTCCCCCCCCATGTCACCAGGTTACAGAGTGTCCCCCCCCCCCCGTGTCACCAGGTTACAGAGTGTCCCCCCATGTCACCAGGTTACAGACTGTCCCCCCCCATATCACCAGGTTACAGAGTGTCCCCCCCATGTCACAGAGTGTCCCCCCCCATGTCACCAGGTTACAGAGTGTCCCCCCATGTCACCAGGATACAGAGTGTCCCCCCATGTCACCAGGTTACAGAGTGTCCCCCCCCCCGTGTCACCAGGTTACAGAGTGTCCCCCCCCCGTGTCACCAGGTTACAGAGTGTCCCCCCCCATGTCACCAGGTTACAGAGTGTCCCCCCATGTCACCAGGTTACAGAGTGTCCCCCCCCCATGTCACCAGGTTACAGAGTGTCCCCCCATGTCACCAGGTTACAGAGTGTCCCCCCCCATGTCACCAGGTTACAGAGTGTCCCCCCCATGTCACCAGGTTACAGAGTGTCCCCCCCCATGTCACCAGGTTACAGAGTGTCCCCCCCCATGTCACCAGGTTACAGAGTGTCCCCCCCATGTCACCAGGTTACAGAGTGTCCCCCCCCCATGTCACCAGGTTACAGAGTGTCCCCCCCCTATGTCACCAGGTTACAGAGTGTCCCCCCCCGTGTCACCAGGTTACAGAGTGTCCCCCCATGTCACCAGGTTACAGAGTGTCCCCCCCCCCCATGTCTCCAGGTTACAGTGTGTCCCCCCCCCCATGTCACCAGGTTACAGAGTGTCCCCCCCCATGTCACCAGGTTACAGAGTGTCCCCCCCATGTCACCAGGTTACAGAGTGCCCCCCCCCATGTCACCAGGTTACAGAGTGTCCCCCCCCCGTGTCACCAGGTTACAGAGTGTCCCCCCCCCCCGTGTCACCAGGTTACAGAGTGTCCCCCCCCCGTGTCACCAGGTTACAGAGTGTCCCCCCATGTCACCAGGTTACAGAGTGTCCCCCCCATGTCACCAGGTTACAGAGTGTCCCCCCCCCATGTCACCAGGTTACAGACTGCCCCCCCCATGTCACCAGGTTACAGACTGCCCCCCCCATGTCACCAGGTTACAGAGTGTCCCCCCCCATGTCACCAGGTTACAGAGTGTCCCCCTGTCTCACCAGGTTACAGAGTGCCCCCCCCCATGTCACCAGGTTACAGAGTGTCACCCCCCATATCACCAGGTTACAGAGTGTCCCCCCCCCCATGTCACCAGGTTACAGAGTGTCCCCCCCCCCATGTCACCAGGTTACAGAGTGTCCCCCCCCCCATGTCACCAGGTTACAGAGTGTCCCCCCCCCATGTCACCAGGTTACAGAGTGTCCCCCCCCCCATGTCACCAGGTTACAGAGTGTCCCCCCCCCCCATGTCACCAGGTTACAGAGTGTCCCCCCCCCATGTCACCAGGTTACAGAGTGTCCCCCCCCCCATGTCACCAGGTTACAGAGTGTCCCCCCCCCATGTCACCAGGTTACAGAGTGTCCCCCCCCCCCCGTGTCAGCAGGTTACAGACTGCCCCTCCCATGTCACCAGGTTACAGAGTGTCCCCCCCCCCATGTCACCAGGTTACAGAGTGTCCCCCCCCCATGTCACCAGGTTACAGAGTGTCCCCCCCCATGTCACCAGGTTACAGAGTGTCCCCCCCCCATGTCACCAGGTTACAGAGTGTCCCCCCCCCATGTCACCAGGTTACAGAGTGTCCCCCCCCCATGTCACCAGGTTACAGAGTGTCCCCCCCCCCCGTGTCAGCAGGTTACAGAGTGTCCCCCCCCTCCCATGTCACCAGGTTACAGAGTGTCCCCCCCCCCATGTCACCAGGTTACAGAGTGTCCCCCCCATGTCACCAGGCTACAGAGTGTCCCCCCCCATGTCACCAGGTTACAGAGTGTCCCCCCCCCATGTCACCAGGTTACAGAGTGTCCCCCCCCATGTCACCAGGTTACAGTGTCCCCCCCCCATGTCACCAGGTTACAGTGTCCCCCCCCCAAGTCACCAGGTTACAGAGTGTCCCCCCCCATGTCACCAGGTTACAGAGTGTCCCCCCCCCATGTCACCAGGTTACAGAGTGTCCCCCCCCCATGTCACCAGGTTACAGAGTGTCCCCCCCCATGTCACCAGGTTACAGAGTGTCCCCCCCCCCATGTCACCAGGTTACAGAGTGTCCCCCCCCCATGTCACCAGGTTACAGACTGTCCCCCCCCATATCACCAGGTTACAGAGTGTCCCCCCCATGTCTCAGAGTGTCCCCCCCCCCCATGTCACCAGGTTACAGTGTCCCCCCATGTCACCAGGATACAGAGTGTCCCCCCATGTCACCAGGTTACAGAGTGTCCCCCCCATGTCACAGAGTGTCCCCCCCCCATGTCACCAGGTTACAGTGTCCCCCCATGTCACCAGGATACAGAGTGTCCCCCCATGTCACCAGGTTACAGAGTGTCCCCCCCCCATGTCACCAGGTTACAGAGTGTCCCCCCCATGTCACCAGGTTACAGAGTGTCCCGTGTCACCAGGTTACAGAGTGTCCCCCCATGTCACCAGGTTACAGAGTGTCCCCCCCCCCATGTCACCAGGTTACAGAGTGCCCCCCCCCATGTCACCAGGATACAGAGTGTCCCCCCCCCATGTCACCAGGTTACAGAGTGTCCCCCCCATGTCACCAGGTTACAGAGTGTCCCCCCATGTCACCAGGTTACAGAGTGTCCCCCCCCATGTCACCAGGTTACAGAGTGTCCCCCCCCCCCGTGTCACCAGGTTACAGAGTGTCCCCCCCCATGTCACCAGGTTACAGAGTGTCCCCCTCATGTCACCAGGTTACAGAGTGTCCCCCCCCATGTCACCAGGTTACAGGATGTCCCCCCCCATGTCACCAGGTTATAGAGTGTCCCCCCCCCCATATCACCAGGTTACAGAGTGTCCCCCCCCATGTCACCAGGTTACAGAGTGTCCCCCCCCATGTCACCAGGTTACAGAGTGTCCCCCCCCATGTCACCAGGTTACAGAGTGTCCCCCCCCCCCATGTCACCAGGTTACAGAGTGTCCCCCCCCCCATGTCACCAGGTTACAGACTGTCCCCCCCCATATCACCAGGTTACAGAGTGTCCCCCCCATGTCACAGAGTGTCCCCCCCCCATGTCACCAGGTTACAGAGTGTCCCCCCATGTCACCAGGATACAGAGTGTCCCCCCATGTCACCAGGTTACAGAGTGTCCCCCCCCCGTGTCACCAGGTTACAGGATGTCCCCCCCCCGTGTCACCAGGTTACAGAGTGTCCCCCCCCATGTCACCAGGTTACAGAGTGTCCCCCCCCATGTCACCAGGTTACAGAGTGTCCCCCCCCCGTGTCACCAGGTTACAGAGTGTCCCCCCATGTCACCAGGTTACAGAGTGTCCCCCCATGTCACCAGGTTACAGAGTGTCCCCCTCATGTCACCAGGTTACAGAGTGTCCCCCCCCATGTCACCAGGTTACAGAGTGTCCCCCCCCATGTCACCAGGTTACAGGATGTCCCCCCCCATGTCACCAGGTTACAGAGTGTCCCCCCCCATGTCACCAGGTTACAGAGTGTCCCCCCATGTCACCAGGTTACAGAGTGTCCCCCCCCATGTCACCAGGTTATAGAGTGTCCCCCCCCCATGTCACCAGGTTACAGAGTGTCCCCCCCCCCATGTCACCAGGTTACAGAGTGTCCCCCCCCCATATCACCAGGTTACAGAGTGTCCCCCCCATGTCACCAGGTTACAGAGTGTCCCCCCCATGTCACCAGGTTACAGAGTGTCCCCCCCCATGTCACCAGGATACAGAGTGTCCCCCCCATGTCACCAGGATACAGAGTGTCCCCCCCCCATGTCACCAGGTTACAGAGTGTCCCCCCCCCATGTCACCAGGTTACAGAGTGTCCCCCCCCCATGTCACCAGGTTACAGAGTGTCCCCCCCCCATGTCACCAGGTTACAGAGTGTCCCCCCATGTCACCAGGTTACAGAGTGTCCCCCCCCCCCATGTCACCAGGTTACAGAGTGGTGTCCCCCCCCCCATGTCACCAGGTTACAGAGTGTCCCCCCATGTCACCAGGTTACAGAGTGCCCCCCCCATGTCACCAGGTTACAGAGTGCCCCCCCCATGTCACCAGGATACAGAGTGTCCCCCCCCCCATGTCACCAGGATACAGAGTGTCCCCCCCATGTCACCAGGTTACAGAGTGTCCCCCCCCATGTCACCAGGATACAGAGTGTCCCCCCCCCATGTCACCAGGATACAGAGTGTCCCCCCCCCATGTCACCAGGTTACAGAGTGTCCCCCCCATGTCACCAGGTTACAGAGTGCCCCCCCCATGTCACCAGGTTACAGAGTGCCCCCCCCATGTCACCAGGATACAGAGTGTCCCCCCCCATGTCACCAGGATACAGAGTGTCCCCCCCCCATGTCACCAGGTTACAGAGTGTCCCCCCCCCATGTCACCAGGTTACAGAGTGTCCCCCCATGTCACCAGGTTACAGAGTGTCCCCCCCCCCATGTCACCAGGTTACAGAGTGTCCCCCCCCCATGTCACCAGGTTACAGAGTGTCCCCCCCCCCATGTCACCAGGTTACAGAGTGTCCCCCCATGTCACCAGGTTACAGAGTGTCCCCCCCCCCCATGTCACCAGGTTACAGAGTGGTGTCCCCCCCCCCATGTCACCAGGTTACAGAGTGTCCCCCCCATGTCACCAGGTTACAGAGTGTCCCCCCCATGTCACCAGGTTACAGAGTGTCCCCCCATGTCACCAGGTTACAGAGTGCCCCCCCATGTCACCAGGTTACAGAGTGTCCCCCCCATGTCACCAGGTTACAGAGTGTCCCCCCCCCTGTCACCAGGTTACAGAGTGTCCCCCCCCCCCATGTCACCAGGTTACAGAGTGTCCCCCCCATATCACCAGGTTACAGAGTGTCCCCCCCCCCATGTCACCAGGTTACAGAGTGTCCCCCCCCCATGTCACCAGGTTACAGAGTGTCCCCCCCCATGTCACCAGGTTACAGAGTGTCCCCCCCATGTCACCAGGTTACAGAGTGTCCCCCCCCCATGTCACCAGGTTACAGAGTGTCCCCCCCCATGTCACCAGGTTACAGAGTGTCCCCCCCCCCATGTCACCAGGTTACAGAGTGTCCCCCCCATGTCACCAGGTTACAGAGTGTCCCCCCCCCATGTCACCAGGTTACAGAGTGTCCCCCCCATGTCACCAGGTTACAGAGTGTCCCCCCTCCATGTCACCAGGTTACAGAGTGTCCCCCCATGTCACCAGGTTACAGAGTGTCCCCCCCCCATGTCACCAGGTTACAGAGTGTCCCCCCCCCCATGTCACCAGGTTACAGAGTGTCCCCCCCATGTCACCAGGTTACAGAGTGTCCCCCCCCCATGTCACCAGGTTACAGAGTGTCCCCCCATGTCACCAGGTTACAGAGTGTCCCCCCCCCATGTCACCAGGTTACAGAGTGTCCCCCCCCATGTCACCAGGTTACAGAGTGTCCCCCCCCCATGTCACCAGGTTACAGAGTGTCCCCCCCCATGTCACCAGGTTACAGAGTGTCCCCCCCCCCATGTCACCAGGTTACAGAGTGTCCCCCCCATGTCACCAGGTTACAGAGTGTCCCCCCCCCATGTCACCAGGTTACAGAGTGTCCCCCCCATGTCACCAGGTTACAGAGTGTCCCCCCTCCATGTCACCAGGTTACAGAGTGTCCCCCCATGTCACCAGGTTACAGAGTGTCCCCCCCCCATGTCACCAGGTTACAGAGTGTCCCCCCCCATGTCACCAGGTTACAGAGTGTCCCGTGTCACCAGGTTACAGAGTGTCCCCCCATGTCACCAGGTTACAGAGTGTCCCCCCCCCCATGTCACCAGGTTACAGAGTGCCCCCCCCCATGTCACCAGGATACAGAGTGTCCCCCCCCCATGTCACCAGGTTACAGAGTGTCCCCCCCATGTCACCAGGTTACAGAGTGTCCCCCCATGTCACCAGGTTACAGAGTGTCCCCCCCCATGTCACCAGGTTACAGAGTGTCCCCCCCCCCGTGTCACCAGGTTACAGAGTGTCCCCCCCATGTCACCAGGTTACAGAGTGTCCCCCTCATGTCACCAGGTTACAGTGTGTCCCCCCCCATGTCACCAGGTTACAGGATGTCCCCCCCCATGTCACCAGGTTATAGAGTGTCCCCCCCCCCATATCACCAGGTTACAGAGTGTCCCCCCCCATGTCACCAGGTTACAGAGTGTCCCCCCCCATGTCACCAGGTTACAGAGTGTCCCCCCCATGTCACCAGGTTACAGAGTGTCCCCCCCCCCCATGTCACCAGGTTACAGAGTGTCCCCCCCCCCCATGTCACCAGGTTACAGACTGTCCCCCCCCATATCACCAGGTTACAGAGTGTCCCCCCCATGTCACAGAGTGTCCCCCCCCCATGTCACCAGGTTACAGAGTGTCCCCCCATGTCACCAGGATACAGAGTGTCCCCCCATGTCACCAGGTTACAGAGTGTCCCCCCCCCCGTGTCACCAGGTTACAGAGTGTCCCCCCCCCGTGTCACCAGGTTACAGAGTGTCCCCCCCCATGTCACCAGGTTACAGAGTGTCCCCCCCCATGTCACCAGGTTACAGAGTGTCCCCCCCCCGTGTCACCAGGTTACAGAGTGTCCCCCCATGTCACCAGGTTACAGAGTGTCCCCCCATGTCACCAGGTTACAGAGTGTCCCCCTCATGTCACCAGGTTACAGAGTGTCCCCCCCCATGTCACCAGGTTACAGAGTGTCCCCCCCCATGTCACCAGGTTACAGGATGTCCCCCCCCATGTCACCAGGTTACAGAGTGTCCCCCCCCATGTCACCAGGTTACAGAGTGTCCCCCATGTCACCAGGTTACAGAGTGTCCCCCCCCCATGTCACCAGGTTATAGAGTGTCCCCCCCCCATGTCACCAGGTTACAGAGTGTCCCCCCCCCATGTCACCAGGTTACAGAGTGTCCCCCCCCCATATCACCAGGTTACAGAGTGTCCCCCCCATGTCACCAGGTTACAGAGTGTCCCCCCCATGTCACCAGGTTACAGAGTGTCCCCCCCCATGTCACCAGGATACAGAGTGTCCCCCCCATGTCACCAGGATACAGAGTGTCCCCCCCCCATGTCACCAGGTTACAGAGTGTCCCCCCCCCATGTCACCAGGTTACAGAGTGTCCCCCCCCCATGTCACCAGGTTACAGAGTGTCCCCCCCCCATGTCACCAGGTTACAGAGTGTCCCCCCATGTCACCAGGTTACAGAGTGTCCCCCCCCCCATGTCACCAGGTTACAGAGTGGTGTCCCCCCCCCATGTCACCAGGTTACAGAGTGTCCCCCCATGTCACCAGGTTACAGAGTGCCCCCCCCATGTCACCAGGTTACAGAGTGCCCCCCCCATGTCACCAGGATACAGAGTGTCCCCCCCCCATGTCACCAGGATACAGAGTGTCCCCCCCATGTCACCAGGTTACAGAGTGTCCCCCCCCCATGTCACCAGGATACAGAGTGTCCCCCCCCATGTCACCAGGATACAGAGTGTCCCCCCCCCATGTCACCAGGTTACAGAGTGTCCCCCCCATGTCACCAGGTTACAGAGTGCCCCCCCCATGTCACCAGGTTACAGAGTGCCCCCCCCATGTCACCAGGATACAGAGTGTCCCCCCCCATGTCACCAGGATACAGAGTGTCCCCCCCCCATGTCACCAGGTTACAGAGTGTCCCCCCCCCATGTCACCAGGTTACAGAGTGTCCCCCCATGTCACCAGGTTACAGAGTGTCCCCCCCCCCATGTCACCAGGTTACAGAGTGTCCCCCCCCCATGTCACCAGGTTACAGAGTGTCCCCCCCCCCATGTCACCAGGTTACAGAGTGTCCCCCCATGTCACCAGGTTACAGAGTGTCCCCCCCCCCCATGTCACCAGGTTACAGAGTGGTGTCCCCCCCCCCATGTCACCAGGTTACAGAGTGTCCCCCCCATGTCACCAGGTTACAGAGTGTCCCCCCCATGTCACCAGGTTACAGAGTGTCCCCCCATGTCACCCAGGTTACAGAGTGCCCCCCCATGTCACCAGGTTACAGAGTGTCCCCCCCCTGTCACCAGGTTACAGAGTGTCCCCCCCCATGTCACCAGGTTACAGAGTGTCCCCCCCCCCCCATGTCACCAGGTTACAGAGTGTCCCCCCCCTGTCACCAGGTTACAGAGTGTCCCCCCCCCCATGTCACCAGGTTACAGAGTGTCCCCCCCCATGTCACCAGGTTACAGAGTGTCCCCCCCCATGTCACCAGGTTACAGAGTGTCCCCCCCATGTCACCAGGTTACAGAGTGTCCCCCCCCCATGTCACCAGGTTACAGAGTGTCCCCCCCCATGTCACCAGGTTACAGAGTGTCCCCCCCCCCATGTCACCAGGTTACAGAGTGTCCCCCCCATGTCACCAGGTTACAGAGTGTCCCCCCCCCATGTCACCAGGTTACAGAGTGTCCCCCCCATGTCACCAGGTTACAGAGTGTCCCCCCTCCATGTCACCAGGTTACAGAGTGTCCCCCCATGTCACCAGGTTACAGAGTGTCCCCCCCCCATGTCACCAGGTTACAGAGTGTCCCCCCCCCCATGTCACCAGGTTACAGAGTGTCCCCCCCATGTCACCAGGTTACAGAGTGTCCCCCCCCATGTCACCAGGTTACAGAGTGTCCCCCCATGTCACCAGGTTACAGAGTGTCCCCCCCCATGTCACCAGGTTACAGAGTGTCCCCCCCCATGTCACCAGGTTACAGAGTGTCCCCCCCCCCATGTCACCAGGTTACAGAGTGTCCCCCCCCATGTCACCAGGTTACAGAGTGTCCCCCCCATGTCACCAGGTTACAGAGTGTCCCCCCCCATGTCACCAGGTTACAGAGTGTCCCCCCATGTCACCAGGTTACAGAGTAGTTCGATACCAGAATTTTGAGTTCGATACAGATACAACCTTTTTTTTCCGATAATACCAATTCGCAACTATAAAATATTTTGACCCTTCAGTGTTAGTTCGCTTAGGTCATGATAAGACTTTTTGCAACATACATTAATAACCTAAAATGAACTGTTTTTTAAATACATAAAGTGGAAAGTCCCCTCAGAGCTCTGACTTATTTCTGAATTCCTGCTGGACACGCCCCCCTCCCCCCCTCCCCCCCTCCTAGCAGCACGTTCTCCCCCCTCCCCCCCCTCTTAGCAGCACATTCTCCCCCCTCCCCCCCTCCTAGCAGCACATTCTCCCCCCTCCCCCCCTCCTAGCAGCACATTCTCCCCCCTCCCCCCAGCGCGTTCTCCCCCCTCCCCCCCTCCTAGCAGCACGTTCTCCCCCCTACCCACCAGCGCGTTTTCCCCCCTCCTACCAGCACGTTCTCCCCCCTCCCCCTCCTAGCAGCACATTCTCCCCCCCCTCCCCCCCACCTAGCAGCACGCTCTCCCCCCTCCCCCCCCTCCTAGCAGCACGTTCTCCCCCCTCCCCCCTCCCAGCAGCACATTCTCCCTCCCCCCCTCCTAGCAGCACACTCTCCCCCCTCCCCCCTCCTAGCAGCACGTTCTCCCCCTCCCCCCCTCCTAGCAGCACACTCTCCCCCCTCCTAGCAGCACGTTATCCCCCCTCCCCCCTCCTAGCAGCACGTTCTCCCCCCTCCCCCCTCCTAGCAAGCACGCTCTCCCCCCTCCCCCCCTCCTAGCAGCACGCTCTCCCCCCTCCCCCCCTCCTAGCAGCACGCTCTCCCCCCTCCCCCCCCTCCTAGCAGCACGCTCTACCCCCTCCCCCCCCTCGGTCCTACCCCTCTCAGCCTCCTCACACCAGGACAGCACCTACCCCTCTCAGCCTCCTGACACCAGGACGGCTCCTACCCCTCTCAGCCTCCTCACACCAGGACGGCTCCTACCCCTCTCAGCCTCCTCACACCAGGACGGCTCCTACCCCTCTCAGCCTCCTCACACCAGGACAGCACCTACCCCTCTCAGCCTCCTGACACCAGGACGGCTCCTACCCCTCTCAGCCTCCTCACACCAGGACGGCTCCTACCCCTCTCAGCCTCCTCACACCAGGACGGGTCCTACCCCTCTCAGCCTCCTCACATTAGGACGGCTCCTACCCCTCTCAGCCTCCTCACACCAGGACGGCTCCTACCCCTCTCAGCCTCCTCACACCAGGACGGCTCCTACCCCTCTCAGCCTCCTCACACCAGGACGGCTCCTACCCCTCTCAGCCTCCTCACACCAGGATGGCTCCTACCCCTCTCAGCCTCCTCACAGCAGGACAGCACCTACCCCTCTCAGCCTCCTCACACCAGGACGGGTCCTACCCCTCTCAGCCTCCTCACACCAGGACGGCTCCTACCCCTCTCAGCCTCCTCACACCAGGACAGCACCTACCCCTCTCAGCCTCCTCACACCAGGACGGCTCCTTCCCCTCTCAGCCTCCTCACACCAGGACGGCTCCTACTCCTCTCAGGCTCCTCACACCAGGACGGCTCCTACCCCTCTCAGCCTCCTCACAGCAGGACGGCTCCTACCCCTCTCAGCCTCCTCATACCAGGACGGCTCCTACCCCTCTCAGCCTCCTCACACCAGGACGGCTCCTACCCCTCTCAGCCTCCTCACAGCAGGACAGCTCCTACCCCTCTCAGCAGGACAGCTCCTACCCCTCTCAGCCTCCTCACAGCAGGACGGCTCCTACTCCTTTCAGCCTCCTCACACCAGGACAGCTCCTACCCCTCTCAGCCTCCTCACAACAGGACGGCTCCTACCCCTCTCAGCCTCCTCACACCAGGACGGCTCCTACCCCTCTCAGCCTCCTGACACCAGGACGGCTCCTACCCCTCTCAGCCTCCTCACACCAGGACGGCTCCTACCCCTCTCAGCCTCCTCACAACAGGACGGCTCCTACCCCTCTCAGCCTCCTCACAACAGGACGGCTCCTACCCCTCTCAGCCTCCTCACACCAGGATGGCTCCTTCCCCTCTCAGCCTCCTCAGACCAGGACAGCTCCTACCCCTCTCAGCCTCCTCACACCAGGACGGCTCCTACCCCTCTCAGCCTCCTCACACCAGGACGGCTCCTACCCCTCTCAGCCTCCTCACACCAGGACGGCTCCTACCCCTCTCAGCCTCCTCACACCAGGACGGCTCCTACCCCTCTCAGCCTCCTCACACCAGGACGGCTCCTACCCCTCTCAGCCTCCTCACACCAGGACGGCTCCTACCCCTCTCAGCCTCCTCACACCAGGATGTCTTTAGTAAAGTCCAAATCCCCACTGCAGGGCCCCTGCCAGATTAATTTGTTCTCTAAAATTAGAAAATAGTTAAAAAAAAAATCCTGAATACTTGCAGTAAAACAATGTGTATAGAAGAATTGCTGTATTACGGCAGGGTTATTACACCTACACCTATCTACCTGTAATGATGTGGCGGGGGAGGCCTCCTCTTCGGAGCCACCCTTGTTATTATCATCATTATGCCTCACATAGTTAGTGTCGGACTGGTGCCCTGGCTGTACAAGGGAGAAGATCACATGCCCTAATCTATGGCGCGACACCACCAGCTCCTCCTCACCCATCTGCAAGAAGAGTCTTACATTCATTTGGACATCAGCTGGAGTTACCGGCAATGTATAACAATGTACAGAATATTAGGATATATTGGATGGAGACACATTGGATGAGTTGGTACAGTGAGCTATCAGCAAGAAGAGGAGGAACAGAATTTTCATTTGGACACAGGCCGAATTCTTACATCATGTATAACCCGTGATAGAGGCAGAAAAATACAACTTAGGGCTGCGTTCACACTACGTATATTTCAGTCAGTATATTTCAGTCAGTATTGCAACCAAAACCAGGAGTGGATCAAAAACACAGAAAGGATCTGTTCACACAATGATGTAATTGAGTGGATGGCCGCCATATAATGGCAAATATTTTAGAACAACGGCCGTTATATTGAAATAATGGCCGTTATTTACTGTTATATGGCGGCCATCCACTCAATTTCATCATAGTGGGAACAGATCCTTTCTGTGTTTTTAATCCACTCCTGGTTTTGGTTGCAATATGAGGATGAGCACAATACTGACTGAAATATACGTAGTGTGAACGCAGCCCCAAACATCAAAATTATCAATCCACAGTAATGTTTTATACTGAATTTTGCCCAATCTTGTAGGTTAGTATAGCTGATTATTGCAGGTGGTAAGCCCCAAAAACTGGTGTTCCCCTGGTGTTACCACTGCAGCATAGGAGGATCTATAGGAGACAGAGACCGTGTATGTGCCGTCCTCTGCCCCCCTTATATCCCTGTGCCCCCCCTTATATCCCTGCCCCCCCTCACTATACTGCACTATACATATATACACAGGGGGGGGGGGGTTACTGTAATGTAGCTGTAAGGTGGAGCCCCCCCTTATATCCCTGCCCCCCCTCACTATACTGCACTATACATATATACACAGGGGGGGGGGTTACTGTAATGTAGCTGTAAGGTGGAGCCCCCCCTTATATCCCTGTGCCCCCCCTCACTATACTGCACTATACATATATACACAGGGGGGGGGGGTTACTGTAATGTAGCTGTAAGGTGGAGCCCCCCCTTATATCCCTGCCCCCCCCCCTCACTATACTGCACTATACATATATATACACAGGAGGGGGGGGGTTACTGTAATGTAGCTGTAAGGTGGAGCCCCCCCTTATATCCCTGCCCCCCCTCACTATACTGCACTATACATATATACACAGGGGGGGGGGGTTA